>NC_142928.1:88542231-88719333 GCF_046866305.1 Octopus bimaculoides
GAATGCCAGCCCTCTAGAATTCTGTCTTTCATCATGGCTTTCCTGCAGGAAAATTGATGTCATTAATGTTCTTGAGTATTAATGGCATCAATCTTGCAAGTCAAACATCTGCAGGGAAGGAAGAACTGGGTGTAGGTGGACACTACAAAGGTCATGAAGTATATGTGTGTATCATGAATGCATGAGTGGAGGTAGAATCTGCCCAATCAGTTCTGAGGAGCAGAACCTATTATAATAGCAATAGAAAAAACAGTGCATCTGTGAATCAGAGGCTGAGCATGTCTGTGAATGATATTACCCCAGTCGGTCAGGTGGCCCCACCATTTCTGGATACAGTGTCTGTGTATAGCAGCAGCACCATCCAAGAAGTGAGAGCAGTATTCCATTTTTAGTCTTACCTGAGGTTTGTGTAGTGTCAAAATTGCTGTGAGCTGAAGTACTTTCTGGTCCTGAAGAGAGTGGCTGTCAGGTGAGAACCTCAGTGAAAGTGAAGCCCAACATTTGAAGTAATAGTGAGGGCTCTAGCTCACTATTTCATGATGTGAGTAGCAATTGTTTTTTCTTGCTCTTGAAAGAAGCAGAGTTGACATACCTCCATTGGAAGATGTTTCTGAAGTTTTTTGTTCATAGTATGGTTTTGGAATATGGTATCTATTTTGAGAGTGGATAATGCCCTGTTTGAGAGGTTTGGAGAGAAAAAAAGATGATACTGTCTGCATTGGAGTGGACATTGTTAGATATAATGGCAAGTAAAGAAGGTAGACTAAGAGATATAAAACTGGACCTTGTGTTACACAGTAGGGTGATCTGATAGGAAGCTACCAATCAAAGTGATACAAAGCAGGTGAAGCCCTTAGCCAGACTGTTTCAATCAATGATTCATATACCAAAAACTGTTTAAACGTTTTGCTGATGTTAAAGGTGACATTGCTTTCACCAAATGTCTCCAAGGTGAGAGCTCATTGATGAGATATAGATTAGGTCACCAGTTGATCTGGTTTTACAAAAACTTGTGGTCATTAAGTAGGCAGAGAAAGTTTCAAGGTATTGGAAGATATTAATGGCTATTTCCATTATTTTAAAAGATACAGTGACAGTTGGTAGAGTTAGGTGCCTTTCTTGGGAATGGGATACATTGTGGCATATTTCCAAAGATCAGGGTACATTCATATAGAGGAAGAAACTGAAGAGTCTGGTAAATGCAGGGGTTAACTCTAGGTTATGTTTGAAAATAAAGTAGGGGCATTCTCACTGCTCAAGGTTTTGTTAGTTTGAAGCAACCAAAGATGCTTTCACACTTAGAATGTGTGTGTATATTATACATGGTAGTAAAATATTTGGAAAATTTACTTCTTCCACTCAGTGATAGGAAATGTGAAACTCTGAGTAACAGTTTGCTTTTCAGCTTCAATAAAATTTTATCTTTGACTCTGCCTTTGGTATTAAGTACTATTTTCTTCTTGTGTTTTGCATCTATGTGCTTGCTTGCATGGAAATATTTATACCTGAAAACTATTTGTATTTTATTGAAAGATAGATATCCTGTGTTCAGTTATATTTATATGTACTTTTATATATTTATAGGTCTTTCTTAATGAAATCTCTCCGCCAAATACAAATGTGTTTGGATTTCCTAGAGGCCTATGGTGTTGAATTAAAGTGGCATGGCCGTGTTCAGAATGAAGCTGCTCACTACTGCAACGATTGTGAGGTGTGTATTGGCTGCTTTTCCATTTAACTTCTTTAATTTTTCAAATGCATTCAGTTCAATGCATCAAGATTTCATTATCTGTAGTTTGTTTTTAATTATTTTAGTATAGTGTATCCACATTTAATCCTTTGATACCAATCCACCAGACACCACCCTTGGTTTTAGGATACAAACTTCATGTTTTAAGCATTGTAAAATTAAAAATTACTGTCAAAATGTTGTGTTATGTTCCAAATACCAGCTTAATTATGACAGTTGTTTTACTAAATTCTTTCCTATTTTCGAAATTAATGAGATCAGAAATAAGGTAACAAAAAAAGTTAAAATAGTTATCTTTTAAGTTTAGAGACTTTATTATCATCATTATTTCTATTTTTATGCTGTAAATATATTGGAAAGTTCCTCAACTACAGCATCATTCCATGTGGTTTGATTCAGCATTGTTTTGCATGAGAGTTACGTTGTATATTCCTTTTACAGCTGCTGTGGCTGTGCTTGTCATACCTATATTTGAAAATTGTCTTTACAATCTTGGAGATTAACTATATTGCATATTAGTTTTAGCCACCATGAAGGTAAGGAAACCAGCTAGGTGTGTTTATGTGGACCAGGGCTTTCTTTCTCTTATCACTTTAACCTACCTTGATTAAAAATACAAAACAATGTGCACTTAGTGTTTTTGTATGCCTGCATGAAAGTTTTCTTTGTAAACCCAAGACCTTTTCCACTCTATTGGTTTGACTCAGAAAGAAATTATTATAACATGAATTTTGAACAATATCATGTACAAAAACATCATAACAGCAAGCATTTTAAGGTCATTTTCCATGCTAAAGGAGTTAACCTTTCAGGTCTTTGACAGTCTTCTCTAGTCTGCCTTGTCCTATAGATCTCATCACTTACCAACCCTCTTGCTCTCATTGCAACCTCCATTGTATTGAGCAATGCCTTTCTTAGTCTTACTTCACATTTATTTCCATCACTCCTCTCATCTGGCTACTTTTCTCCTTCCCAACCTTCTCTTCACAACATCCATTCTCTGCAATTCGCTGTTTGTGTTGTTCTCTTTCAGTGATGCCTGGCTCATCCACCATGTAGCTCTCATTTGTGTTCTGTCCAGCCTTCTCTGCTGCTCCACATTCATACTTAGATCTCACTCCCATAAGTCATACTACATCTGACATATAGTCTACTCCTTTCTCTTCAGTTTCAATGGCTCTACCTTCCTCATTAGCATGCCATTCTCCCGAAACCTTTTCCACGTACATCTCTGAATCTGATTTTCCTTCTCCATTCAGCATATCTTAGTAACAAAATATGTTCACACCTTCCATTTTCGTGTTATTTCCAAGATAAAACTCAGCATTTCATCCATCTGAACTTCACACTTAAATGTAGCTGACACATTTGTTAACTCTTTCGCACCAATACAATTTCCATGAGCCCACTTAATGCCTATCATACGATGAAATTTACTGTAACACCTTTCCTTAATACAGTGCACTTGACCACTTTTCTGGTCACTCTATCTCACCTCTTGCTGTCATCATCTTTTATTGAGTTACCTCCATACATAATATGTTCTGAATGGATTAATTTTTGAATGAACATGTATCTTAATCAGTGAAATAATCTTATGTAAGCAAGTTATAAGGTAAGGTGACACCAAATGTTTATTTTACTTAATTAACCATAATTTTTTTCTTTTTATTTGTAGGAAGAAGTTTTTGATATCTTATTTGTGAGTGAACAAGATAAAAAGCATATTGTCCACTGCCTAAACTGTGCTTGCAAGATCAGTCCAAACTTAGAAGGCTTTGTCGTTCTTGAACAATATCGTTTACAAGACTTAATTGATATGTTTGATAAATTTCAACTTCATCCTTCAATTCACCAAGTAAAAAGAGCTCCACAGACCAAACAAATAACTTCATCACAACAACAACAACAACAACAGCAGCAGCCATCACAATCAAAACCAACAAGTATCAGCAATTGTTCATCATCATCATCGTCATCATCATCATCATCTTCGTACTCTACCATTACATCAAGCAGCTCTACTTTGGCACATCAGGCAGGACAGCTACCTCGCCGAAGTCCTTTAGTTCATCTGCCATCTACAGAAGCTCTCTCTGGAGCAGTACACATACCTCCCCAGCTGCTCAACACAACCACATCAACAACAAACAGCTCTATGTCTAAGTAAGTCAACAACTGTGTGCAGAGCAATAGACTAATCACAAACGTAGGGCAAACATTCATCTTCATTGATGCCTCTTAAACCAGAGGACTAACTATCTGCCATGTAATTCCTTATAATAAAAACTGGTTCTCTTTGAAGATTCTTCAGCTTTTTGGCTGCAAGACATAGGGTGATCTGAAAGATACTTCAGAGCATTTTTGATTATTATGCAAGTCTTTTTTTTTTTTTTTTTTTTTTTTTTAGTTTGTTTGTTTTTCCCCTTTCCCTTCCTTCCTTGTTAGCCACTGTAGTTAACATCTATATCCTAATACTTTCCTATCCCTCTGAAGAGAAAGCAAAAATTACAGCCAAAATAGAGTCTGAATTCCAGTCTTTCAATTCCAGTAGGTATTATGTCTTTCAGATGTGATTAAAATAGGATACCTATATAGAAGCAAGCATGTGCATATACATGCTCTCACGTGAATGGCTATGCATGTATTTGCACACACTTTCGAAAATGAAATGTTCTGTTCAAAAGGATTGTAACTTAATGTGTTTCAAAGGCAGTTTAGAAAAAAAAAAATCCCAATATTTTTATTTAACAGATGTTCTCAGAAAGTAATTTGATATGGAAGTGATTTTAAAATATTACTATCCTATGATAATGTACCTGCCATTGAAGCACTTAGCTGTTACTGAAATTAAGTTAATAAAATGTACAACTTTCATTTTAGAGGTAACTAAAATATAAGTAATCATTAATTTGGATTACACTTAGACCCATTTTAACCAATTTGTGTTCTTACTAATTTCATTATTCTCTTACTAAAACCTGTTGTTAATATGAATGTTCATAAATAGTACTAAATAAGAGTTTATATTTACAATAGCATCAGTTCCTTTCTCTATTGGCTGTTAATCTTAAAACTGGCACCTGTGTATCAGACATTATTTTCTTTCAATTTTTAATTCATTACTCAGTTGCCTTGCTTTTTATTCATCCAGGAAAAGTTTATATTTAAAGCAAATATCCAACAGATAATTTTAAATAATTGGAAATATAAAATGTTTTCATCAATAACTGAATCGGTACTGATTACAAATTAAAGCCCTGCCGCTCTACACTTACGTCTTAATATCTACCCCCTCTTTTTTTTAAGTGGTTGTAGTTGCAATTCATTTTGAATATCGGGAAACGAAAAAAGACTGAATTTTTGCATTTATCATTTATATATACACATATATTCTTTTTTATTACTGCTTTTATTTTATAACCCCTCCTCTCTGGTTTACCTCTTTTACGGACTCATATTTTCTGCCTGGAAATATCTTTTCCATTTTGCAAGGTTACCTGGATTGTCTTTGAACATGGCTTGGAATTGTCACTGCCATTGCCTCAATCTTCCTCTTTATTGCCATGCCAACAGGTAACTAAGCAACAATCCAACTAATCAGCCATAATAATATGTGGCTGTTTTCCTTTCCTTTTTCTTTTTTTTTTTTTTCTTTTTTTTGTTATTAGCTTAGAAAACTGTTTTATCTAAATCCTTTTGGTAATTTTTTTGTGTTCAACTCTGGTAATTTAGTGGTTCTAACAAAAAGCCTTTGAAACCTAAATTTTACTGAAATTATATTTTCCTTTTTAAATTTCATTTTAATTATCAATACAAGTTTAAATTGAATTTTCACAGTTATATTAAGTAAATTATTTACATTTATTTAAATTTTTTTTAGTGAAAAAAGATTTTCTTTCCGCAACAAATTTAGTTCGTTTTTCAACCTAGATTTTACCCCTTATCTCGGGTACCATTTGATTCAATGGCAGATATATCATGAATCATGTATCAAGGATCTTGTCGACAAATCTAAATTAATTGAGGGCAGGGTCCTCGTATTAACAGCTGGATTCAGTACCAACATTTACTAATGTGATTCAGGAATTCGACTATATTTCTTCATCACATAAAACTTGTGATTTTTGTGCCAATATATCACCAACCAGAATTTATTTTGTATGCTAGCGTGTGCGTGTGTGTGTTATTTTTATTTTTTCCTGTGTGCAAAACAATTTCTAAAAATCTTATTCACCACTGTTAGTGTCTCTTTTAAAAAATGTTTTCTTTTTGTTGGAATATTCCAATTCATTTTGGTTGTTATTTTTATATTTATAATTTCTTAAAATACTTTTTAAGTAATATTTTTCTTTTAGTCTCATCTACAGTTGGCAAAACTATTTAAGAAAACAGTTATCTTGAAGGGAAGTCTTTGATATTTGTTTTGTTTTCCTCTATTTTCTAGCAGTTCAACTGATTTCAACTTTCTAACAGTACTCTATCACCTCAAAAACTCAGAATTCTATTTATCAAGCAGTAGGAGATACCTTAAAATTTTATTTTATTAATTATTACCTCTCGTATATAAATTTTATATGTCATGTAACATTTTTGTTTGCAAAATAATGTATGAAACTGGTTGGAAAGAGAGCTTCAGTGACTATCACTTTTAGTAAATTCTAAGAGTATTGAATTCAAACTATCTTCAAATTTCCAATGTTGATGCCATGTGAAAGAACAAATACACAATTTGTAATTGTGATAATGGTTGTTGTATTGCTACTGATGTATGTGACCTCAGGGACTTACTGCCACTGTTATTATCTCTTCTGTCCTTTGAGGCTCACATGCTATATAAGTTAAAAGGTTATGTATATGGTATGTATGGATTGCATTATATATTTCTTTACTGACTGACCAATCAGACTATCAGATCCTAAAAACCACTGCCATTAAATTATCTGTATACCTTTACTTGGAGATAAGCAGCAGTAATGTATAAGTCACTATTCTCAAACATCTCAGCTCTTTTATGCACCCAATGAATATTTATTTTGTTAAAAATTTGTTTTTATTTTATAAAATTAAAAACTTTATTACTAAGTGAATGTTAATCAGATATTCATCACTTGTTTGACATCTTCTTTGAATCCATCTTATTCTAGGTTTCTTGGCTTATGTTGAGTGTATGTAAAATGTTACTTATGAACTGTAAAGTATCATGTCAAAAAACTTCCCCTTGCTAACTACTGCCATTACAAATCTTATCTTTTTAAAAATATATCTGTTGTAAGCATTATTTATTAAGGCTTCACCATATTGTGGACTATCTCTGTGAGCTTTGTCCGTCCGTGCACTAGTCTTATGAAGATTTGCCAACCTACTGTTCCCCTGAAGACAATTCGCAATGCTTGCCATTTCTATACAAAGAACAGCCTTTGCAATCAGTTCTTAATATAAGCACCAGGGTAACTAGTTGACAGTGTCAGTTTGCAATTTGGTAATATAAACACACACAAACACATAGTTATAATGTATCCTTTCATGTAAATTAGCTTTCTACAGTATTTTTTTTCCCCTGTGCTCATGAATAATTCATTTTGTGGCCTTCATTATTTTAATCAGTTTCTCTCATAAAACCTTATTTAAAATTAATTTTACATTGATAATTCTATTGGTCAATAATGGCCCTTTGCATCCATTGATCTCATCTCATTTTGTTGAATAGCAATTTTCCAGTTCTAAACAAAAATTATCATTTATATAATTAACTTTATTTATTCCTGTCTGTGTTGTTTTATCTAATTTTGCAAGCCTCCTCTTAATTTTAATAATGCTCAGCAGTTATCATACTTTCAATTTCTTTTAAAATTTGATTTTTACTTTTCTAGTTCTGCAATGGAAAACCTATTTTCTAATATTCTGATGACTGATCAGCCATTATTAATATAGTTGCTACTGACGATGATCATAATTATAACAGTTTAGCACACTTAATGTATACAATTTCACAAGAGAAGATGGCTCTAAAAGTAAATACTTGAGTTATTTTTCAAGTTAATAAGTCTGTAATTTGAGGATTATTCATTAGGTGAAATGAAATGTATCTAATTGCAGCAGCATAATCAAAGACCTTAATTTGTAATATAATGTATAAAAAATGGTTACTGACATTGGTTAATAATAGGAAAAAAAAAAAAACGTACTTAATATAGGTTTAAAGTATTATATGCTATTTTATAACATATATTAACTCAGTTACTGTGTCTATATCATTGATACACAAGTTGTATTATCATGATTGGTAATTTCTATTTCTGATCAATTCTTCTAACCTTCAATATTTTTCTATTTTCTTCAGATTTTTAAATATATATTTTAGATCATTAAATTATTTTTATGTCATTAGGAAAATTTGGGGGGTTTGGTTTTGTTTCCAAAACAAGGTTTCTTTATAACTTTATCATCCGAATTTGTTCACTTTATTTCATAACGTGTGTAATTATCTATTACACATCATTCCATACTCATCTAACTAGTATTCAGTTTGAGATTGTTTTCATAATCTATTTAGTTCATTTGTGTTTGCCCTAATGCTGATTACATTACTAAATCAATCAGTATATTGAGATAATGAGGGCCACTTATAAAAATATATTGAAATGAGGACCACTATAAGAAAGAATAGTTTATATTGCAAAACAAATATTCCTAAATGCAGAAGTTTTAATTACTTTGTATAAATGGATTCGCTTTCATCTTTGTGTATTTCACAATATTCCATAGTCTTTAACAGATTATTTCAGTTGCTCTGAGAGTTATGACTGAATCAACATTGTATAATCTTATAGTTCATAAAATCATTTGCTCTAATGCACTATAATTAAAGACTAGTAATCTGTTATATTAATATTTTAACTTTTGCTTATATACTTTCAAAATTGCTATAATGGATCTTTCTAGTTGACTACCATCAAATTATACTGAACATCTGTATTGAAGTTCCTTTTTTATTCAGTGTCAAAGTGGATCTTTTTCAATATCTCAAAATGATCTCTTCCTTTCAAAAATTGTACTAATTTTAAACCAGCTTATTTATTCTAATTCTTGATGATATTGATATGAAAAGTAATAGGAATATTATATTAGGTTTTTAATACATTTTTACTTTTATATATGTTTGTAGGATCTTGGCCAACCAGATAATAACTTTTTGAAACTATGGAAAATAGTATTCTTCAATTACTTCCAATGAATTATTTTAAAAAGTAGAAATAAGGAGATATTTCATCTCCTGATCATCTCATCTATTTATTGCATTTTATATCATCATTTCATTCATTTGTTACAAAATAATAAAATAGAGATTTCTTTGTAGAATACTTTTATTTCTGTGTGTATGCGTGTGTGTGTGTGTTTCCATTTTCACTACTTTTGAAATGTTTTTATAGTATTACTGGTTTGCTCAGAGTCTTCTCTTCGATTTCCTATTATGTTTCTGTTCTTAATATTTTAGAGTAAAGAAATATTAGATGACACGTATTTTTATCATTTCAACTCAATTACATCCTGTCTATCATTGTGATCTCTTTAGATACTTCGCTTTATTCTCCACTTAATATTACTCTATTCCCTAACGTATCTTTCTTTTTCAATTATATGGTTCTTTGTAGCATCCAGACAAAAACACTAGAAAAGCCATAAGCAACCAAATAACATACACACACACACATGCAAACTCTTAAAATTTTAAATGAAAATGGTATTGTAACAAGATATTTGCAGAAATAAAATTATCTCATTCTAAATGATTTCTAAACTAATGAAGAGGTTTGAATATAATGAAATGGATTTTCTAAATTATTGACTTTTGTTCCTTTGTGTGCCTGTGTTTGATTCTTTTTTTTTTATCATTATTATTGATAATTGTTTTAATTATTCAGTAGTTATTCATTTGTAATCCACATCATTTTATTTTTACTTTATTGGCTTTATATTCTGAAATTCCATCAGCAGAAACATTCTGTAAGATTTATATAACATTCTCAAAGTACATTATCTCTATGAAAACATTTCTATTTCATGTGTAGGTAAAATTGACAAGAAAAGCAAAATATCTCGACACATAAAGCATCTTCCTTAAATTTTTCTGTTTGATGAATTAATAAATTATTTCTTATTTAAAAATAAAATTCTGTTTGATATCTCTTGGTGGCCATGTAAATTGGAAGGTAGATTCCTTTTTGTGTTTACTAAAAAAGAAAAAAAAAATGAATTTTCTATCTTTACAACTTGCTGATTTCACTGCCACTTGATCTCAAATCATCATATTTGACATCTAAATTAATGTTCCAACATGAGGTTCACTTTAAAACATTCTCTTCTTTACCAATACTATATTTTGTTACTTTCATCTACCCTTTATTTCATCATAGATGAAGGTAAATGTTTGTGATTTTTTTTTTTAATTACAAACTCCAACAGATGTAGACAATGAAGATTTTCTTCTTTTCATTTTTTTAAAAATTTTTGAATTTTATTTATTAATTTAAAATTTTTTTAAAGAAAGGGATATAGACGTTAATCTTTTGTTTCCCCTTTAATTTGATCTCTATAGAAAAAATACAGGATTGCCTGCTTTTGATTTTCTGATTTTATAGTATATTTAAAAACAAAATATATTTCTCCCATGTAGTTAACTATCAGTGTATTTGTTTGCTGAGTGGGTTTCCTTTCCTATTAAATAACATACTCCAAAACTATTTTCTTCTTCCTCCTCAATCCTGCTATTTTTTAAATCCAACAAATTTTGTTTATAAGACCAGTATTTTTAGTTTTTAGATTTATACAATATATATACACACACACACACACTTAGACAGAAAATGTGTGTGTGTGTGTGTGTGTATCTATATCTATCTATCTATCTATATATATATATATATATATATATATATATATATATATATATATATATATATATATAGATAGATAGCTATTTTATTTGTTTTGTTTATATTTTTTCTTTCTTTCTCATCTGAAGTGGTCACCAAAATAGATAATTTTTCAATAACGTAAGTGTAATAATGTCTCCAGTCCAACAAAAGAACCCTTATTTTTCTAACAGGATTGATGGCATTCTGCTGTCCAGCTGTTTATGGTAGAGAAACCATCCTGGGCCCTTCTTTGCACATATATTTGAAACATCTACATTTCCAGCTATCATTTCTACCTATTTGCCCTCTTATCTCTGGAGATAGATGCTTTCGATGGTTCTCTACTCAAATTTCTTTAATGATCAGTAAACAACTTTTATTTATTTTTCCATTCTTTACTTGTATGTCTCTGTGCATGTGTCTGTGTGTGTCTATATGCACATTATAGATCCCCCTCCCTGTATTTTTTTTTTTTTTTTTTTTTTTTTGTAATGTAAGTTATGATTGGGGGTGAAAAAAAAAAAAGACTTATTGACAATTTCTAAGCTGGTAAGTTATATTTAATTTTTTTTTTCCTAACATCTATTTGTCAATAAAGTGAATTATTTCTTAATGAACTTCTTGTTCTATTTTAATTTTTCTCCTTTTTTTTTTTATTATTTACATTTTATTGAGACTTATGTAGCAGGAAAATAAGGAGTGATTTTAACCCTTTTCTCACCAAATTTCTAGCAAAATATGTTTCACTTCGTTTTGAAAGTAACAAATTTGAAGGGATTTAATGCTTTAGCATTCAGATTACTCTGTCAAATGTTATTCACATTGTTTTGAATTAATTTTGAATTAATCAAGTATTATCTCATAGCTTTGAGATTTTGATGATGTGATTGTCTTTTTTAAGAATGACATCATAAGGTAGGTGTGAGAGGCTGGATCTGATCAGTTTTAACTTAGAATATATAGAAATTTTCAGCAGAATATGGCTAGTTTCAGTGCTAAAAGGTTAATAAAATAACTTGTTCATTATTACATTGGTAATGCAAGGCTTTCATTTAAATATACTGTAAAAAGGGGTAGTTTAAAAATAGGGGCCATTGATATCAAATGGATTAATGTAGTTCAAATTTGATTTTGTAATAATATTGAAATTTAGAAAATGACTCAGTGAGTTCATTGACTTGAAGTCAATGTGGGACAATTTCAGGATTTATTACAGAGTTATATCCAACCTTGTCTGGGAGAAGCAAATATAAAAATTAATTGAATGCGTTTCATATTTATCTGGGTCAGACAAAAGGGAGAAGGGAAGCCTAATGAATGTAATGTTAGTTTTTAAGTAGGTTTGTAGTTGTATTTTGGATTGATTACACCCAGAAAATATTGTGTGCAAATAGAGATACTTTTTGATACTGTACAGGTTTCTTTTTAAAACTTTCTTGTTGTGTGGGTGTACAATAGTTTATGAATCTTTTTTCTCTTTCTCTTTTTTTTTTTTTTTTTTTTTTTGTAGTTACTGTTCATGAAAACATTGACATATTAGAGTTTTTTTTTTTTTTTTCCAGATATTGTAGCATATGCTTTTGTAGTGGGTGAAGCTACCTACTACTAATTAAGCTATAAAGACTAGAATTTATGGTATTATTTTTAATTTTGTAGTTACAATTCTTTCAATACAACATAGGCAATCCAAATTATGAACATAAACATAGGTATGAATATAATGAATTCACAATCTTATGTATATTTACACATACGTTAAGTACCCAAGTGCATTTCATCAGATTGAGTCTCAAAAATAATAGTATATATTGATTTGGTATTTGATAAATGGAACCAATTTTATTAAGAAAGGACCAAGGAAGCTGGCAATGGGTAACCAAATAAGGGAATTGAAATTACTTCAGTTGAGAATCAAAAGCTAATCTTGTCAAATGACTACTAACAAAAATTAATTTAAATGAAGGATTGCCTGCCATATTTGAAGGTTAATAGCAACAGTATGACTAATTCTGTTCTTTTAATCCCTTTTGGTGGAACTAGATAATGGTTGAAGTTTTTTCATAGCTATTAAGAAAATTATAGTCTGATGTCAGTACTCAGTAATATATTATATATATAATCGGTGAAGGTAGACAGGTAATGGTTACAGTGAATGATAAAACATTTTCACTGAGATGTGAATAGTCATTGGTCTAGGAGGTTTCATTGTTGGACGTAATGTGCATTTGGCTCCTACATTGAATAGCTTTGAGTGGCTGCATATGAACTCTGTCACTTGTTTACATGATAACCATTTTAAAAATGGTAGAAAGGTTGTTGAATGATATATGGTTGCCGCATTAAAATAATTGGACAGCCACAGTTTGGTGTCTTCATATGAGTATTTGAAATATTTTTTCATGAGTGCTTAGCAAAAAATAAATGAACTTTTATGAATGTTTAAAGTGAAAAGCATATTTTTCACTGTTAAATCCATCAATGTAATTGGCAAGGTTACATTACATGGTTGAACGAAATGGTCAGAAGCTATAATGTTTGCTTTTATATATATATACACACACACACACACACACACATCTATATATATATATATATATATATATATATATATATATATATATGTTATTTTGCTTAAAAGAGTTCCAACACTGTCTGTTTTTTATGTTTTATTTATATTCCTGCAGAACTAATGTGGGGTATAGAATATGGAATATACAATATATAATATGATATACAATATAAAATAAAATAACATAAAAATGGATGGCACCATGAAAGAAAGTATTGAATGTAGATGAAATATTGAGTGTTCAAT
This sequence comes from Octopus bimaculoides, assembly GCF_046866305.1. NCBI lineage: Eukaryota > Metazoa > Mollusca > Cephalopoda > Octopoda > Octopodidae > Octopus > Octopus bimaculoides. The sequence continues at coordinate 88,555,715 of NC_142928.1, forward strand.
ATAAAGGATCCAATATATAAATATAAATATATATATATAAAGGCGACTCGAGTTTCAGGGCTATTTCCCTTCGTCATGGCCGGTATGACAGACTTTAACAGTCTGTTAAAGTCTGTCATACCGGCCATGACGAAGGGAAATAGCCCTGAAACTCGAGTCGCCTTTATATATATATATTTATATTTATATATTTATATATTTGATCCTTTATATTGAACACTCAATATTTCATCTACATTCAATACTTTCTTTCATGGTGCCATCCATTTTTATGTTATTTTATTTTATATTGTATATCATATTATATATTGTATATTCCATATTCTATACCCCACATTAGTTCTGCAGGAATATAAATAAAACATAAAAAACAGACAGTGTTGGAACTCTTTTAAGCAAAATATATTCCTCTATACACAATCATACAAAAAAACCCACCTTTTTTGTATTTATTTTTACTCGCATATATATATATATATATATATATATATATATATATATATATATATACACACACACACACACACTCACAAATATATGATATACATTTTTTTTTTTTTTAATAAACCATTTTTCACAATCTGTGGGCTTGAATTTTCTTTTAATGTCATACTGATTAATAATCAATGTTTTGGAAAAAGAAGTATCTCATATATTGATGTTAAATATAAGGTTATATGGTTACATTCACATTTAGCTATAAAAATAATTATAGTTTGATGTCAGTACCCAATAATAGATGCAATTGGTATAGTTGATGCAGGCATGGATGTGTGGTTAATAAGCTTGCTTTGCAACCATATGGTTTTGGGTTCAGTCCTACTTGCAGCACCTTAGACAAGTGTTTTCTATAACCCTGAGTTAACCAGTGTCTTGTGACTGAATTTGGTAATTGGAAACTGTGTGGAGGACATCATTATATATATATAATATAAATTGAAGTTGGCCGAGTGTTGTATTCTTTCTTGTCTTGAGGTTCACGGCCAAACAGCTGGGTGGATTCGCGTGAAAAATGGCACACATGTGGAAACGGGTGCATAGATTGGAACGCACTAATTTTTTCCCTAGCCCCCATACTTACAGAGAAAATCGATTAAAACAACCTGAGTGCGTGCATGTATGTGTGTCACTGAAGCCATTCATACATACATACATAATAAATAAATAAACTAAATGATAAATTTCATTTATCTCTCTCTCTCATATACACATACACCATCAACATTACTCTCTGTCGCACGCACCCCATCAAACATACACACACACAGACATATGCACGCACATCAATTCTCCCCTCTCACCACAACTTCAAAAGAAGTTCAGTCATAAAACTCACCATGTATCTTCATTCAACTTCAAAAGATTGCCTTCCCTTTTCACTTGTTTGGCCATTGGTTGACAGATAAAAGAAACCAACTCCTGCTAAATGCAAAAATCCTGCTAAAAATACACACACAAACTGACATTTCATGTTTTTCAGTTTCTCTATGATTACACACGTGTCGAAAACACTAGCTCATTTTAATCTTCAACAGGTATGTATCAATTTCTATAATATAAATTGTTTTTCTATAAGCGTATAACAATTACTTATTCCATACTTCACTTTTCTTAAATTGGATATGTCTGCTATTAATTCTTACACACAATTTTCCCGTTCATTCTTACAGCTTAACTTTCTGTTAAAGCAATTCTTAACATAATATGCAGAATTCTCACATTAATACAGTAGGGTGTTTTGAGGGAGATTTGGCTGCTATGTCTACCAGGTTTACCTACCATGTAGAGGTCTGAACTTATTTTTCATTCACAGATTTGCTTTTCAAATGTTATTCTGCCACTAACACCAGTTGCTTTCTCTCTCACATACACACACACACATACGCACATCCATTTCATATATCTTTCAATTTCTGCTCTCTGCAAATAAAATTTTTACGGATAAAACTGCTTACAAAAATTGTGATTAATGTATAATTTCTTTCTATGTTCATAATTAAATAAATCTTTTAATGATTAGACAGACGTTCAATAGAACAGCTCTCACAAACAGACTACATACAAATTCTTTCTTCACAACTCCTGAAGTCATTTTCTGAGGCTCCAATCGAAACGGGACACGAAATGATCAGGTTGAGAAACGCTGTTATAGATTATGTCTAACCGAAAACAATCACAGCCACATCATCCAAACAGACCAGGTGAAACCGGGTTTAGCTGCTAGTATATATATATATATATATATATATATATATACATACACACACACACACACACATACAACATACATTTCTCTGTGTGTGTGTATTTTGTCCAAAGTTTGTCAACCAGTGTTTGTTTATGTCCCTGTAACTTAGCAGTTCAGCAAATAGGAAAAAAAATACCAAACTTAATATAAGAACTGGGGTTGATTTCTTCGACAAAACCCTTCAAGATGGTGCCCCAGCATGGCTGCATTCCACTGATTGAAACAAGTAAAAGAAAGATGAAAGATGTCAATTAAGCTTTCAACATATGTAGAGAAAATAGTTGTAACCACAATCTATCACTACTAAACAATGTAGCTCAGAATAAAATGAGAGAAAATGAAGAATCAACACATTATAAAATTATAGCTTTAAGCTGCTTGATATATCTTTCTGAATTTGATTTATTTTTATGTCAGTATTGATAAGTAAGGTAGTGGCAATATTCTACAGCTACTTTATGTGAATTACTATAACTTCAGTAATGCTTATCCCATTCCTATCCCTATTACTTTCATAGCTCTGATTATGAATTTAAATTTGTGAGTAATATTTGAGTGTCAAATAAGGTTGTGAGTTGGCAGAATTGTTAGCACACCACACAAAATGCTTAATGGCATTTTGTCCATCTTTATGTTCTGCATTCAAATTATGCTGATGTCATCTTTGCCTTTCATCCTTTCAGGGGTCGATAGAGTAAGTACCAGTTGTGCACTGGGGTTGATGTAATCACCTTCCCTAGTGACTCAAAATTGCTGGCCTTGTGCCAAATTTGAAACTAATATATGAGTGCTAAATGTAAATTTCCTACTATATATAATACAATCCATTGTTTTCTGTATATCATTTTAGCAGGTTACCCAAACCAAAACCACTTTTTCTCTCCAAGTATTCCTGTCTTCCATGACACTGCTGAGGTCTTCTATTTATAACTCAACATCACAAAAAGAGTTGATCAATGTATGTCATTCTGTGTTGTCCAGCATGAGAATTTCCATGGTTCAGGATCCACAGAAAGAGCTCATTCACTAATTCATGTTCACTTCAATAGCAGTGACCAGTATATCTTACCCTGGCATCGGCCATGTTTGGATGGTGCTTTTTACGTGCCACCAGCACAGGGAGCCAGTCAAGTGGCACTAACATTGATCCATGCTTGAATGGTGCTTATTATGTGCCACCAGCACAGGTGCCAGGCACTGGTATCAGCCACGACTACGATTTCAATTTTGCTTGACTCAACAGTTCTTCTCAAGCACAGCATTTCGCCTGTGAAACGACATGTCTTTTTCAATGGATATCACTTCCAAGATAAGTGATATGATACAAAGTAATAGAGAATTTATGATAAATTTGTTCTCTTTCATTATCTTCAATGTATGATTTACGTTGATTTATTATCATTGTTTCAGAAGATAACAAACCATGTCAGCATTTATAGAGTGTGTGTTCGTCAGAATTATAAGCAAGTCTGTAAAGCTAAAAGGGATCTTTCTGAATTGGTGGGCACCACTTTTCATTTATGTTTTATGTAGAGTTTTTGGTAACGAAACACTTTCAAACTTCGTATACTTGTATATTTTGTGTTATAGAACAGATAAAATTTTTTGTATTTGAAGTTATTTCATGTAAAAAATTGTCGTATTTCGGTAATTTCAACCAATCACTGACGTCTATTGAGGTGAAAACAATTACTGCTGTGAATTGTGAACACCACACATTGTGCGGTGTAATGGGATCTTTTCCCTTGAATAAAATTAGTGCCGTTGTTTGTCAACAACAACTGTAGCGGTACTGTTATTTATAACATCGTTCGTGCGTTTGTACTGGTTTTAGCTTTAGGGTTTGGGTTTTAGAGTTAGGGTTATTATTTTTGCCATAACCTAACTCATAACCCTAACCCTAAAACCCGAACCCTAAACATTTACTAGGGAATAACGATATAATTACCAGGGAATAACGATCTTGACACCGGTAAAAATTATTGTTTACAAAAACAGCAGTAACTGTATTCAGCTGAATAGACGTCGGTGATTGATTGAAATTACAGAAATACGACAACTTTAATATGAAATAACTTGCAATATAGAAATTTTTGTTAAGAAGGCTAAGAGAAAAAGATGTTTTATATGACACATTCTACCAGTATCCCAAGTTTGAAAGTGTTTCGTTAAGAAAACAAGTGGTGTCCGTCAATTCAGAAAGATCCGCCAGAAGCATTAAAACTCTTGGAAAAATGTTGTTGAAACAGTGCATAGCTACTGCTTTGATTTTATCACTTGTTCAAGTATGCTAATTAACAAGTATTTTTTTTTTTTTGCTTCCTTCCAGATGTAAGTTTGGTTTGTATTAAACACGAACTACCAAGAATAATTTTAGGTACCTACTAGTAACATTTAATAAATTTTGTTTTATATATTTTAACTCATTTTAACCCCATATTTCTCTTTTTTTAATCAGACCAACAAATAAAATGAGCATGGGAACAAAATCATTAAAATTATAATTTATGCTGCGTCAGAAAGGAAAATGGTCGGTCAATAAAATGAGGAAATACCAAAGCAGATAATTTGACAATAAAATTTGTTTGTAGCCAGGCTAATTAAAACTTGTATGATCTTTCAAGATCTTGTTGGTATTCATAGACTGATAGTATACCCTGTTGCTGTCTGAAAGTAATATTTCCTATTCAATATGCAGCTAGTGTTTAAAATATGACAGCCTTTAACATGTTTTTAAGAAGGCAAGGAATTTCTAATAAATTTTTAAAATTCATATGTATGTATGTTAGTGAAATAATAGCAGTGTTCATCATCAACATCATTTAACATCTATTTTCCAAGCTGGCATGGGTTGGACGGTTTGACTGAGGTCTGGTGAGCCAGTGGCTGCACCAGGCTCCAATTTGATCTGGCAATGTTTCTATAGCTGGATGCCCTTCCTAATGCCAACTACTCTGTCATGTATGCACACTGACATTACACATCCAGCAGAGCATACTAGCTTCATTTCTTTCAAGCCTACGCATGTCCTCAGCAGTCATGGCCCATGTTTCACTGCTTTGTAGCATGGCAGTTCGCACACATGCATCATATAGTCTACCTTTCATCCTGAGCAAGAGACCCTTAGTTGCCAGCAGAGATAGTAACTCCCTGAACTTTGCACAGGCTATTCTTATTCTGTCAAATTCAATAATTTGTTGAATACTTGATATTATTTTCTAACTCTACTGTCTGATTCCCCTAAGAACTGAAATCTTTCTTCAACCCTTTAGCATTCAAACCAGCCATATCTGGCCAAAATATTCTACCTGTTTTATACTCAAACTGGCCAAATCTGGCTCCTCTTACCAACCCTACAATATCCTTTCCTACTCTAGGAACAAGGCCCGAAATTTTGGGGGAGGGGGCCAGTCGATTAGATCAACACCAGTACGCAACTGGTACTTAATTTATTGACCTTGAGAGGCAAAGTCGACCACGTTGGAATTTGAACTCAGAATGTAAAGACAGATGAAATACCACTAAACATTTCGCCTGGTGTGCTAACATTTTTGCCAGCTCACCACCTTATCAACCCTATGATATTATTCTAAAAATTAACCATTACCTCATCAAAATCTCAAAATAATGAGATAATGCATAATTAATTGAAAACAATATGAATAAGTAAGCATTACTTATGATGAAATAATTTGAAGGCTAAAGGGTTAAATTTTCTGTGCACGTTCTGTAGCATTTTTGGAGAAAATTTAACTGCTGATCAATAAGTTGTCATCATCATTGTTTAACAGTCCTTTTTCCATGCTGGCATGGGTTGGAGGGTTTGACAGGAACCAACAAGCCAGAGGACTGTGCCAAGCTCCAACGTCTGCTTTGATATGATTTCTACAGCTAAATGCTCTTCCTAATGCCAGCCTCATTACAGCGTACTGGGTGCTTTTTCATGACACCAGCACTAGTAAGGTCATCAAGTGCTAGTGAGATAAGACAGTGGGGTAAAGTATTGAAGGAGGCGAAAATATGATAGAGGGACAGGAACAGGTGCCTTACTGAAGATGAAGAAATTAATTCATGGCTTCCTCAGCTGGAAAGAGAGACAGAGAGAGTGTACCCTCAAGGTAGAAGGTGAACATGATAGAGAGGAACAGAAAGGGCCAGTGAGTGGGTAGGTAAGTTTGTAAGAGTATGGAAAATATGTAACAGATGATTATAGATGGAGATAGTGAATAACAGTTATATCTGGACTGGGGCTTCCATAAACTATCCTTTGACCTAAAAATCATTTCCTCAATTATCTTTTAGCAATGTTCATACAGGATCAAGAAATCATTTAAGTGTTCATTCCCAATGAACTGGGATTTTAGGAAGTATTGAAACATATTCTACACTTACATCCTCATACATCATTTACATAGATTTTGGTTCTGGTATCTTTTAAAATTTCTCATAAAACATGGAAAAAAAGTTGAAATACCTACACAAGCATGAGCATAACATATTTCATTTATTACTTAATTAACTTTTGTTATTCAGAAATTATGGAACTAGTTCAAGAATGCAATGTTTGAAGATTTCCTCCAAATGGGGAAAACTATATAATGCCAGCTTTTCAACCACTTCAGCTGTTGAGTATTATAGGAGACCATTCATTGAGAAGTTAATATTGTTGATAAAAAACAATATATATTTGTGTATTGTATATTAAATGATAGATACTTTACAACAGTTATATGTATATACTAAGCTATATATTTTTTGTATACTTCCTACTGCTATACATTATATATGCATTTAACATATACTAGCAGAGATACCCGACCTTGTTCGGGATTAAAATTGCATAGATTTTTATTGTTTTACTCGTTTCAGTCATGTTGGTCGAAGAAATCAACCACAGGATTTATTCTTTGTAAGTCTAGTACTCATTCTGTCATTGTCTTTTACCAAACCGCTAAGTTATGGGAATGTAAACACAGCAACATCAGTTGTCAAGCAATGGTGGGGGCAAAAAGCACCATCCCATCATGGTTGATACCAGCTCCTCTGGCCTGTGCCAGTGACACGTAAAAATCACCCACTACACTCTCGGAGTGGTTGGCATTAGGAAGGGCATCCAGCTGTGGAAACACTGCCTGATCAGATTGGGGCCTGGTGCAGCCTCCTGGCTTCCCAGACCCCAGTCAAACCGTCCAACCCATGCCAGCATGGAAAACGGACGTTAAACGATGATTATAATTGTGATGATGATGATGAATGCTGTATTTTCTGGGTAATGCTGAATATCCTTCTAGTGAACCATAAAAGTAAACTTGCCTCCTTTGCTTAGCAATGTAGTTCTTCAAATAATTTCATTATGTTCTGTTGTAAGGGAAGCTGTAAGTAATGAACATAGGGGAAGCCTTCTATTGGTCAGTGTCAATGGCATGTCTTGAATACGTATGCTCTGACCATAGCAAGATTTTTCAGGGAAGACTGGCAGTTTGTCCACACATAGAAGTCTCTCCTCTCCATTATACTGATGTATATTCAAAGAACAATTTGACATCAATGCTGTCACAGACATTGCTATCAGATGGCAAAGAGCCAAAACAGATACCAAAAAACATCTTAGCTTGACCTACAAACAGTTCTGTTAATCCATCACTATATATTGCTATATTTTTTATTGACCTGAAAAAATGAGAGGCAAAGTTGACAGAGTTTGAACTCAGAGAGAAGAGAACTGCAACAACTACAGCAAGGCTTTCTATACAATGCTGTAATATTTTAGGTAGTCTGCACCTAGCTATATATTCTTCATGCAGAAGAATAACAGTTATTTCAAATTGTCTTATCAGTGAATTATCACTTACTCTTAGGTCTGTTGTGAGTTTGAGAAATAGTGAATAACCTGTTTCCATGACATATAAGTGAATGAAATTACAACACTCTCCACTGAATAGGACACTAGCCCATCACAGGGTCAACTTCCCAGCTATTACTGGAACTCATTTACAACTACTTGAACTGGAGTAATGTTAAATGAAGTGTTTTGCTCAAGAACACAACATGCTACATAGCTCCAGGATTGAAATATTTATCATAAGATGATGGGTGCAACACCCTAACCACTAGGCCATATGCTTTCACTATCTGAGATTATGTCCACACCAAAAATCTGTATCTATTACTCATACTGAAATCTTAGTCACTGTGTGCTGTTAGTATTTTGCTTAGATCTAATAAGATTAACACACATTCCAGGGTTGTCACAAAGCTAGCAAAGATCAGGTTCCCTTCTTCTCTGCATATCTCCTATTTTTGATCAGCTCAAATTTCAGTGTTCTCCTTTGCTTGTTTTGAGTAATTTTCATTAATGCTAATGACTTTTCTTTTCGTTATAGTTATTGGAATTAACTGAAAATCATATTTTGTGCACTGCTAAATACAATTGCATGCACTGAACAGCAGCATGCTGGGCCAATATGGCCCTAGTTTTGCCTCATATTTAGGTACTTATTTCATCAATCTCATAAAGAGAGACAGACAATGCTTCATAAGACACTGGGAATCTGACCCCTGTGTGTGTGTGTGTTTGTGCATGCACGTGTGTGTGTGTGTATATATATATATATGTATATATATATATATATAAATATAGGGCAGGGAATTGCTAATTAATTAATAAATTAATAATTAACAATTTTGCCAAGTTGTTCAGTATGCAAAAAAACCTTTATCGGTAAACCATTTGTAATTATAAACATATAGGGATCAGCAGGAAATGTTTCACCAACATACTGAAAATTTAGAAATAGCAGTTAAAACTACTAATTCTAACTACAATTTATTCTCCAACGGATGCCGATATTTATGGCTCACATAGAACAACGGAAGAGAAATAAATGAAAACAAACCTAGCCATAAATATCGCCATCCGTTGGAGAATAAATTGGAGTTAGAATTAGTAGTTTTAACTGCTATTTCTAAATTTTCAGTATGTTGGTGAAGCAATTCCTGCTGATCTCTATATGTTTATAATTATATATATATATATATATATATATATATATATATATATATAATAATATTAGGGACAAAATCCAAAATTACAGGTAAAAAACTCAATTAAAATCAATTTATAAAAAATTAAAATTAAATTGAGCCTTATAGATAAAGTATATATAAAATATATAGTTTTAGGGAAAATAACCAATTTTCAAGAACTCATCGATGAAAATCCACTATCACATATAGAAAAATTAATAATTAAAAGCACAATAAATGAGTATAATATAAAGTAAAGTATAATATTATATTATATTTATCTTATGATATTTACTTTACTTTATATTATACTCATTTATTGTGCTTTTAATTATTAATTTTTCTATATGTGATAGTGGATTTTCATCGATGAGTTCTTGAAAATTGGTTATTTTCCCTAAAACTATATATTTTATATATATATATATATATATATATATGGGAGAATATACAAATAATAACAGACGAGGACAGGTGGTGTAAATAACAAAAGTATATATTAGTATGACGCTCGGGAATACGGAAAGTCTTTGACGTTTCGAGCTACGCTCTTCAACAGAAAGAATACGGAGACAAGGAGAAAAAAAATTGAATAGTGTTCAGTCAACGGTCAATCATAATAATGGCCGATCATATGGGAGAATATACAAATAATAACAACAGACGAGGACAGGTGGTGTAAATAACAAAAGTATATATTAGTATGACGCTCGGGAATACGGAAAGTCTTTGACGTTTCGAGCTACGCTCTTCAACAGAAAGAATACGGAGACAAGGAGAAAAACACGGAGAAAAATATATATATGTGGTTATTGGCTCCCATATGCTGTCATACAGCAGGGTCATTCCTTATACTGGTTATACATGAGGAACACTGTTAGTGTATAGAATTTATATATAAATTTATAGAATAAGATGGAATAAACAGGCTTTAATTATAAAACGCGACAATTGTTTCTGTGCAGTGGTAGCAGCTGTTCATTGCTGAGTTTTCTATTATATAAATTATATTATAAATAATTGCATAAATAAATATGATCCTGCAGCAGCAGTGTACCAACACATCATCAGGTGGGTCGCTTTGAAAGTACTACTGGATCATGTTCAGTTTCTCATCTTTTTTATATGCCTTTGCATGATTAGCATTCTCTCTTTACTGAGTAGGTTGAAGATTCAAGGCAACACAAGTTGTAAAAATATCATTATACCTTTCCTGTCACCAGGAAATTTTTTTTCCTTTTGAGGTCCTGTTTTTTAAAATTTTGGGACCTCAAAAAGGAAAAAATAAACTACAGCACCACTTGGTCAGTACTACAAAATGCAAAACCATATAATGCATACTGTAAAGTATGTAACCTCTACTTGGAAGAAACACTTGAAATAATATTATGTAAGGATAAAATAATTAAGAAGCTCTCAGAAATAATCCTCATTTGCACCCATAGCCTGAAAAGTTCATTTCTTGAATTTAGAAAGAATATATAATGTTCAAAGTGATTTTAATCTTCTGTTGACTCAAAAATAAACTTAACATAAGATAATTATCAATAACAAGTTAGTATTATTGTTTACCTATTTTATGTAATGATTATAATAATTTGAAAGTGCTGATGATCATGAAATGATAGTAATATGTTATTTGCTATAAATTGCTGTTATACTGTCTTTTGGTATCATTACTGCTATGTTTAAATACATACATACACATTAGTATGAAAAAAAAAATTATAAAAATATTAGGTATGTGTGAGAGTAAAAGCATTGATTTAACCTAAAGATATAAAACAAGAATTGCCAATAGATGGTGTGTATGTACATAAGTAGGTATGTACATAAGTTTGGCAGCTAGTAGTAGAAGTACATGTATAAAAATGACAGTGTGTATATTTATATATGTACAGATATGAAAATGTGTATATACATATATATTCATATTAAAGTATGTGTATGTATATTCAAATATAAATATTTCTATGGATACACTGAGTGAATAAAAATCTGTATGTGTGCATGGGTAAAGGCAAATAAATCTCTTCATGTATGATAAGAATCTTAATGACTATTAAAAGACTATGATGGGTATCAGGATAACTGAAATTAAGTTTTACGAGTGGATTGACAGACAAATGGATATCCTGCTGGGGCAAAGTGATGACTTTAGATCATTTGAAGTAAAACAGTTACAAACAATAGAGGTAATGGATACTTCTAGTCTAAGATGAAAAAAAGAAAAAATTTAGAGAAACATATGATAGAATAAAAATACAGAATGTTAGTTTTGCTCTATATTTACACATTTGATTTTTATTTCTGTTTCTATTTAGAAATTTTTGTCTATTTGTTTTGTAATTTGTATTTTTAATTTTTACTAGCATTATTTTTTCAGTATTTTTATAACTTGTGTTGCCTTGAATCTATAAGCAACTCAGTGAAGAGAGAATGCTAACTATGCAAAGGCAGATAAGATGAGAAATTGAACATGATCCAGCAGTGCTTTCAAAGCAACCCACCTGATGACGTGCCAGTACACAGTTGCTGTGGGATCATATTTATTTATGTAACTATTTATAAAATAATTTATATAATAGTATGATATGGAAAACCTCAGCAACTAACAGCTGTTACCACTGCACAGAAACAATTGTTATGATTTGTAATTAAAGCCTGTTTATTCCATCTTGTATAAATTTATATATATATATATATATAATAATTATCGCCAAGCCAACATGGCATATATATATATATCATCATTGTCATCATCATCATCATCATCATCATCATTATCATTGTTTTAATATCCACTCTTTTCCACAATTGCATGGCTCAGACAATTCATTGAGACAAATTTCTTAGAGCTGGATTCCTTTCCTACCACTAACTCTCACCTGTTTCAAGTAAGGTAATATTTCCTCATAGCTTGGCATATTTTTACGGAAGATTGAAAAAAAATTAAAAAACTTATAAATACATACATATATCAGTATCCATGTATACACAAAATCAGTTTCCTGCAGTTTTTGTATACTAAATTCCCTTAGATAGCATTGGTTGGTACAGGACTACAGTAAAACACACCATGGTGTTGTGACACAAAGTCCAAAACCATGCAATTTCAATCTTAACTATTCAGCCATGCCTGCATCAAACTATCATATAGATAGGCATGGCTGTGTAGTTAAGTTCATTTTCTAGCCATAAAGTTTAGGGTTCAGTTCTACTGAATAGCACCTTGGGCAAAAGTCTTCTACTATAACCCTGGACCACTCACCATGGATCCACATTTCAAAGAAACAGGGGAATTGTTTCATATTCAAACTTGGTACCATGTCACTGATAGGTTTAAATGAACATTTTTCCTTCTACTCCTACATCTCTTTCTTCATTTCCTTTTCATCTCACTTTTGACTTTGGCTGCTTCCCCTTATTTCATTACTCCTTCCTTCTTCCTTCTCACAGTTACTCCTATCACTTTTTATGTATGAAGCTCACATAGTCTTGTGTTCCTTGTCAGTTGCAGCAATTTTTTTTTTTTATTAACTTAGAGGATTTCTTTCTTTCTACTTTTTCCTGAAGAAGGACACTGTTTGAAATATTGGATTTTCCACTACTCATAGCAAGTTCACTGTACTCTTTCTTAGTTTTTATCAATGTAACTACATGATATAAGTCTTGCTATAATACCAGCTTCTTTGGAGTCTGTTTGATATATATTTTATTGTCACCTATATTGCAAGAAATGAGAATTATTTCTGTAAGAAGTGACAGGGAAGATAACTATCCCATGAGCTTCTCTAGGATCACTAGACTAGTTTTGCTTGTTAGTCATAGGCTCATCAGCAGTGACTATTCAAACGCTAAATCCAGCTGTTAGCATATATATTTTTACCGTAAAAAGTTATAGCTGATTCAGTGAAATGTTAATGCATACATTAAAAATTGATACAAATAGCTAGGCACAATATAATACTATAAAGGAAAAATTTAATTGTCACTAATTGTGACTGAGGATGCTGAAGCACCTATAATGCAAGAAATAAGAGGTAAAATCTCTTAATACTGTAAGAAGTGTGTTGTGTGGTAAGAGGTTTACTTCCCAACTACATGGTTCCAAGTTCAATCTCACTGTGTGGCACCTTGGACAAGTGTCTTCTACTATGGCCTCAGGCCAACCAAAGCCTTGTGAGTAAATTTTGTAGACAGAAACTGAAAGAAGCCCATCGTGTGTATCATCATCATCATCATCATCGTTTAACGTCCGCTTTCCATGCTAGCATGGGTTGGACAATTTGACTGAGGACTGGTGAAACCGGATGGCAACACCAGGCTCCAGTCTGATTTGGCAGAGTTTCTACAGCTGGATGCCCTTCCTAACGCCAACCACTCAGAGAGTGTAGTAATATATATATGGCACTATCATGCTATTAGCTGTCAGAAGTGAAAGTGCTCACTGCTAGTGAAGTATCTGTCTGTCTGCCTGCCTGTTGCTGGCCTGTCGATTCTTTGGCTACTGACAGCTAATACCATGACTGGCCGGAGCGAGCTATATGTCTGTCTGTCTGTCTCTCTCTCTCTCTCTCTCTCTATCTATCTATTACTCGAAAGTTCGCGCGTCCGCACTAGCTAGTCGTGAGTGGTCGATCCTATTATTTTTAAACTTCAAACTTCATTTGTTTTCTATTTTGATAAATTCTCTCTGTTGAAAATTATATTTTTATATTTTAAATAATTTGCAATTTCAGGAAATATGTTTTTATATTAAATTTGTGTTTTCTACTCACGACTAGCTAGCCCGGACGCGCGAACTTTCGAGTAATAGATAGATAGAGAGAGAGAGAGACAGACATATAGCTCGCTCCGGCCAGTCATGGTATTAGCTGTCAGTAGCCAAAGAATCGACAGGCCAGCAACAGGCATGCAGGCAGACAGACAGATACTTCACTAGCAGGCAGTGAGCACTTTCACTTCTGACAGCTAATAGCATGATAGTGCCATATATATATATTTATATGTATGTATATATTTGTGTGTATCTGTGTGTTTGTCCTCACACCATCACTTGACAACTGATGCTGGTATGTTTATGTCCCCGTAACTTAGTGGTTTGGCAAAAGAGACCAATAGAATAAGTACTAGGCTTACAAAGAATAAGTCCTATGGTCGATTTCTTTGACTAAAGGTGGTGCTTCAGCGTGACCACAGTCGGATGACTAAAATAAAAGAATATATATATTTATAAGTAATAAGAAAAGGGTGGAGGAGAATTTCGATTATCCCCACATGGTGAGTTGTAATGCAAAAAATGTATATATAAAATAAAGGAAGGAAAGTGCACACAGTTTACATAGTTTGATATATTTTATAAGTGGAAGCATATTGTGTTTGTCGACCAGTTTTGCTTTTGCCGTTATTGTAATTTCGTATTTTCTTAAGATTTTAGTCCATGTTCTTGGAAGGAAGTTTGTGAACGAATCAACAAGAAGAGAAGTCTAAGAGGAGGTAATTAGTGATGATTATTATTCAGAACAGGGGAGATAATTGCACATTTTTTTTTGTGGTGGGGAATAAATAAATATACAAAAACTCAAAAACTAAAGTTGTGAGATGAAATATGTGTTCATATTTAGGCATGTTCTGTATTTTTTGATAAATTTTCTTTATTTAAACATTCTTCTACAGAAATTGTTTCTTTGCACTGATAGGTAGAAAAAACTATGAAGTTTGGTTGGATATTACCTGCACATCTATGTGATCACTCAAAAGAATCTGTACTTTGAGAAACAGATCTGTTCCTTGTATAGTGTGATTCTTTAAGTGCCATACTTGTCTGTTCTATATAGTTATGTTCACAACCTGACCAAGTTATAACATGAATTTGATTCTCAGAAGCACAAGTGAAGTTGGTTTTGTGAAGCTCTCTCCTTGTTTGAATAGGAATTCCAAGTCTTCCAGTAGGTTGAGGCATGTTTCACAGTTTGGACATCCACACTTTTTAACCATTGGTTTTGTAGTTGTTGTATAAAGCTTTGTATTTGTCAGAAGTCACTTCACTGATTTGTGTTGCTTTTTGCATTTGATGAATTTATGTGTTTTAAGAATGTTGTTCATTTTTGTTTCCCTAGTGAGTGTAGGTGGATTTTGTACAATAGTGTTGTATGCCTCATTTCCCCTAGGGTTGTGAGTTGATATATGCAGTAGCATTTTGAGATGAGATGCGGTATTAGAATTTCAATGCCTAATTTCTAGGCACGCTTAATTTCATCATCTATAAGTGAGGGTGTATATTGTCTCTCAGTTAGCATTGTTCTGAGGTCTTCAAGACGGAGATCCTGAGTGTTTCCATCAGACACTATTGTGCAAATCCTTTTCGCTAAATTAAAGGGGATATTTCTTTTGATGTGCTTCAGGTAGCATGTGCTTCTAGTCCGTTGGTTTATGATAAATATCAGTTCTCATTCCTAAGGTATTTTTCGATGTTATTATTATTATTCACGTCATTGCTTGGAATCAAACTTGGGGTTAGTAGCCCGCGCTCTTAACCACTACGCCATATACCTCTGGGCAATTATGAAGAGAATTTTATGGCTTATAAATCTAGTATTTTCCTATCCTTCCTCAATACCGGTTCCCGTATGCTATTCATATCTGCACTCGGTATGCTTAGGAGGTTGTTGTGTCCTACCATATGTGCTGCTTCTTTTAGTTTTCGTATTTTCCAGTAGTGTTCTCTGTCTATTATTTTAACTTCATCCCACAGTGGGAGGTGGTCTCCATTTTTCCATACATGATCAGCTATATTCGATTTATCAATATCTCCTCATGTCACAGCCTTGCAATGTTCCTCTACTCAACAACAACAACATCGAAATATACCTAAGGAATGAGAACCCAGATTTCGAAGTTTCCTCAAGATACCTGATGAAGGTTGGAGGGTATATCAGCTGAAAAGTTGTGTTAACAACAAACAAGATGAGGACAAATATCCATCAAATGTAAATAATGTATATATATATATATACACACACACACATCAAGCTTCTTTCAGTTTCTTATTTCTTTATTGCCCACAAGGGGCTAAACTGGTACTTAATTTATCGACCTCAAAAGGATGAAAGGCAAAATTGACCTCAGCAGAATTTGAACTCAGAACGTAATGGTAGACGAACTACCGCTAAGCATTTTGCCCGGCGTGCTAACGTTTCTGCTAGCTTGCTGCCTTTCAGTTCTGCTTCTTTCAGTTTCTGCCAACCAAATCTACTCGCAAGCCATTGGTTGGCCCAGAGCTATAGTAGGAGACACTTACTGAAGGTACTATTCTGTAGGAATCTGAAATCTTATGGTTGAGAAACAAGCTTTTCTTAACTACAGTCATATCTGTATGTATATCATCATCATTTAATGTCTGCTTTCCATGCTGGCATGGGTTGAATGGTTTGATAGCAATTGGCGAGTTGCCATGGTTCCAGTTTTCTATTGTGGCATGGTTTCTATGGCTAGATGTTCTTCCTAATGCCAACCACTTCAGTGTATTGGGTGCTTTTTACATGGCACCGGTGGATGACAACTTTACACCACTCAGGTGAGAAGCCTCCAGCTCATTCTGTCCTCAAGGGGTTTCTCCATATGATGTGTCTTATAGGCAGTAAGGTACTTCCTTGGAGAGAACTTGATTGTTCTGGGTAGTTCCTGCTGAGAGTTTTATGAGGTTAGAGTGCAAATCTTACAACAATCTCTTTTAGTTGCCTTTTATGACATGCAAAAGAAATGTTAGGTCTGTTCTTTGGTATGTCAGTCCCTACACAGCACAAAACCCTCTGTAAATAAAAATAATCCCTTACTTCAAATGCAGGTAAGCAGGCAGAGCATTTGGCTGTAAAATCCTACATCAAATATCTCTCTGTTTTACCCATGCTAGCATGGAAAAAACATTAAATAAGATATATATATATATATATATATATATAGGATGAGTTTTTCCATCTATATTTTGCTTTGATCAGCCCGAGGTCATGCTAGATGGTACTTTCTCTTGGTGCTGCACAATGGCATCAAACCCAAACACATGTTTTGCAAATAAGTATCTCTTATCCAGAATATTAGAGAGATTTGCACATCATCATAGTCATTTAACATCTAATTTTCATTGTTGGCATGGGTCGGACAGAATTTCTTGAAACAGATTTTCTAATTAGATATCCACCTTGTCACCAAACATCATGTTTCAAACAAGCTAAGATTTTCCCATGGCCAGACATGGTTTTCATGGAAAAATGGAAACAAAGAACATTGCTTGTAAGATGGTGATGCTCCTTCACACAATGTCAAGACAAGAGTTCACACAAACATCATCATTAGTTAACATTCACTTTCCACACTGGCATGGATTGGACGATTTGAGAGGAACAGGCAAATCAGAAGACTACACTAAGCTCCATTGTCAGTTCTGGCATGGTTATTTTGGTTGGATGCCCTTCCTAATGCCAACCACGTTACAGAATGTACTGGGTGTTTTTTTATGTGACACTAGTAGCATTGAGCTCAGTTAACTAGCAGGACAAGATCACTGAAATGGAGTGGGGTGTAGTATTTAATCTATTCATGTAATATATGATAGACAGGGCTTTTATGAGATGTGATTTAGCAGGTACATTAGTCTTGGGCTCAGAAAGCTTAGGGAGAGGCTTGTGATTATCTGCTGGGCCTCTCAGTGAAAAAAATTAATTTCACAGCCTCTTTGAATTTTGAGAGCAATCATGCCTCCCAGGACTCAAAAAACTATCTTGAGCCGTCTCTCAGATGGCCCCCATCAGAGATGCAAATGGAATTATAATAGGAGTATCCTGATTTGACACTTTCCTATTCTCAGCAGCCATTTTTTTTTATCTACTAAAGGAATTGGAGGGTAAAAATGTAAAAAATTGACTGCTTTGGGCAAAAAAAATATTTTCACAGAAGAAAATCATTCAATTTCTTCTCCATGAGGTAGTGATAATTATTCCAGAAGTTCATTGATCTCCTATTACTCATTTCAGGAGTGTAATAGCTTATTTAATAATCCTTTAACAAATATAAAAATTGGCAGTTGATAATAGGATATATTTTGAGAATCATTATGCAAATAATTCCTTGGTTATTCAACTCTGCATGTGCTTATGTTATTTTTGGAAAAATGAAACCCTACACCACTTATTCCCTCCTCTCCTGAAATCTTATGAATGATTACAAATGCCCCCCCCCCCACCAGCTCCATAGTAATGTATAACAATTAATTGATAGTAAACTTAAATTAATGGTCTTGTTCCAGAGAACAAGACTTAATTTATGATTTCTTCCCATCATTGAAGTTGGTTGATGAGGAAACTGCTGATACTTATAAGATCATTTCTGTAAAATGCTTGTCTTGGGTTTTAAGAAGCGATTACATAGCACCATTGATCGCAAACAAGCTCTGTAGTAATCTATTACAACTGAGTGCATAGTCACTCTTAAAAGCACTCATACAGGGATTTAGGAAGCAATCACATTATGTATGTGTATAAATATAACAATTGTGTAAACATGGCCCAACTGACAATACAGGATATAAATTCAAAGTGATTATAATGAATAATCAACATGTATCTAATGATTCTAATTTAAAATTCTTGATCTATTAAAATTATCTCCATTTTCAAAGAGGGGAGAGTAGACCAACTGCTTACTGCAATGAGCACAAACTCCAAATGAGGAGATAATCTCAAGAATTCTCCATGATTTACATGCCATTAGGAAAAGAGTCTGATTATAGGAAGACAAGAAGACAGATCTGGCATGTTTCTGATTCAATAGGTGTCATCAGCACAGCAACCCTCATACCTTACATTCAGTAGACAAGACACTTAGACATAAAAAAAACCCAACAAAAATAAACTTCTTGACTGAACACGTTCATGGTCTAGGTAATTTGCATAAATAAAATGAAAATGAACCAAGAAAAATAAATCAGAGGGGCCAGATGAATAAGGATATCTTAATTCTTTTTGTTTTTTTTTTGTGTCGCATCTGTTGAAGGTTTAAGTAGGACAGCTCTCCTTAGGTCTTAAAATAATTCGACTGTCTTTTCCCTCATGGCATGCATGCCAATTTTGGGGAAATTCTTGTGATGATTTCTCTTTACTTGTTGGTACCAATCATAAGTGTTTGTTCTAGTCTCTGGAAGCAGGGAATTTCAAATAAATCAAGTCATCTTATTATATATGCGTACGTGTCGAATACGCATGCTGCCCTTCATTTTATAACCAAAATTTTCTTCGGATTCCAATGACCTCTTCTGTGTCTGTGTACGCGCGTGTATATATATATATTCTCGATATGTAAATCGAACAAAATATATTTTATATGAATCACTGTTACTTCCGTCTTTTGAGAGTTAGACATGTTTTTTGCTGAGTGAAGGAGAGATTTGTTGCTAAATTTGTTGATATTTTTGAATTGTTGTGAACTGTTTATTGCTTGTGCAAACATTATTGTTAATTCCCTCGTGTGGGGGAAATTATTGTGATTCATTATTTGTGTTTTATTACGCAAAACTTTACGCAATGGAAAACATTAACGCATGTGAGGAGAGTGTGTCTCCAATAAACTTGCTGGAACCTCAGGTGCCAAGTTGCAGTAAGGATACCACAGGAAAGACAGGAAGAAAAAGAAATATTGATGTACCCAGCCTTGCAACTGGGGAGGAACCCATAAGGAGTTTTGCGGCAGCCGCCGGAGGAAATACACGGAAAATTGATATAACTAATTTAAGAGCTCACCGGGAATTACTATCGAGAGAAGGGACCGAAATAAATGTGGCCCCTCCTCATAGTATCATTAAAGATGCATTAGAGAGAACTGTTATCTTCAAAATGTATAACGTTGAGAAGAAAAGAATCGACTATGTCAACGAGAATTGTGTAGAAAAGTGCCTTAGGCCAATATAGAGTGACATTAAATATTTGGCCAGGGGAAAACGATATGCAACTGTGGAGGTGAGGATGGCGACAGTGGAAAAAGCACAACAACACTCTGTAGAACCGTTGCGTACAGACGAGGTGGTGCGGTTACATATTTATATGGGGAGGAGAACCTCCCGAATAAAGATAGGGTACGTACCACCAGAAGTGGATGCCGAATGGCTAGTAGCTGCAGTTCTATACGACTTGTAAGAGGAAATTAATCTTCTTTCAGCCGAGGTTACGGAAGACAAAATCTGGCTTGATCAGACAATAAAATTGACGATTCAGACTGAACTAATGACCCTGGGAAAAAATCCAGAAGTTATAAACACTATGGATACTAAACTAGTCATCATGGTGGAGGGCAGAAAGCCCAGATGTTTCAAATACGGGAAGAAGGGCCATGTCAGGGCCGAATGTAAGAGTGGCGAAGAAAAAGAAGAAAATAAAGAAAATAATATAGAGGAAGATTCAGAAGATGAAGAAAATAGAAAAACAGAAGATAGTACGGATGAAGAAAAAGAGAACGAAAATAAAGAAGAGAAGAGGTGGACGACAATTGGTTGTAAAAGAAAAATTAATTCTACACCCCGAGAATCAACTCAAAGGAAAACAAATAAGGCAAAAAGAAAAAAAAATGAATACAAAGCAGTGACTAAAAAAAAAGAACAGTGGACAATAATAAAACAGCGAACAATAATAGGGAAGTGTACATGGCAGTTAGAACCTCTAACACAAGGCTAATGAGCCAAATAAAAAGTAACAAAAACATTAAAAAGAACAGAAGTTGAAAATGCCGAAGACGGGTTCGAAATCTACAAAACGGACTCAGCGTCTTACAACGTGCTTGCTAATACTTTCGGAACGATGTTGGCCCGTCTAGGTATGACGTTTCTGATCATATCTATAACGGATTACTAAAAATGACTCCACGAGCCCGAGAAAAAGAAAAAGAGGCGGATTCCCCTCCGCCTCTAAACGAAGACGGATTAAATTAAGGTAAGACTTATGGCAGTTAACACTGGTTGTTTAAATGTGCGTGGCCTGACGGCGGGATGGAAGCAAGGTCGCTTCTTAAACGACGTCAGGTCACATAATTTGGATGTCATTGTTGCTACTGAAACCCGGTTAAAGGGATCAAGAGATCTGTTCCCACTCCGGAGCGGATGCAAGAAATTTATTTCTCCAGGTGTTGGTCCAATTAAAAAGAAACCGGGTTTCAGAGAAAAAGTTAATTTTTTCTGACCCAGTTGCGGTAAGAAAATCAGACTGGTGGCAATTTACGCCCCCAATAATGGTCAGTCTGAGTATTTCCGAGACCTAGAGAAGTTTCTTGGTACGTCGTACCCATTAGTTTTGTTAGGGGACTTTAACACTATTCACGATGCGCACGTGGATAATGTTGACTCGAACTCAAATAGGATACCGAATGTCAGCTTCCGGGATCTACTAAGTTGCTTTCAGCTAGTAGATCCATACAGACTTGAATTCCCGAACACCCCATTGTGGACATGGTTGAGTGGTGACGGGTCTTTTAAGTCATATATAGATAAGATTCTAATTAGAGAAATAGATAGAGACATAGCTAAGTGTCCACAATTCCACTTGGTCAGCTACAGTGATCATAAATTGGTCACTTGTAAGCTGAACCTAGATAAGTTAGAGAATAGAGGATCCGGTTACTGGAAACTCAATAAGTCCCTTTTGGCGATTGAGGAGTACAGGACCCGGATTAAGTTACTGATACAGAGGGCTTTAACAGGTACCATCATAAATAATAAATGGTGGTACGCCCTCAAAAGAGCCATTAAGTTTGAGTCTGTTAGATAGGCTTAGTGGCTTGAGAGCGTAAGAGGGAACTAGAACTAGTTAAGGAATTAGAGGAAGCCGTGTTGACTGGTAGTGCTGTTCAGGTGAAGTCTAAGAGACGAATTAAACCGGCACCTCGAGGCCAAATACATGGGATGCATTATCAGGGCTAGACTTCATGCAATGGGGAGTGAGGGGATCAATGCTGCTGGATGGGCCCGAGTGGTGGAAACCCAACGTGGAAATGATTCCACAATTCGATCTTTGGAGAACCTACGAGGCGAGATTGTGAACAAACCCGATGAGATGTGTAAGGCTTTTCAGGAGCACTTTGCACAGCTTTTCGGAATGGGCGATGGACCGGATAGTAAGTTGAACCTTTCGGACTTCCTTGCCGGGCTGCCGCGTCTCTCGGAGAAGGATGCTGAGTGCTGTGAAGGGTCGATCACACCTGAGGAGGTGAGAGAGGCTATAGCTGACTGCAAAGTTGGTAGGGCGCCGGGACTTGATGGTTTGCCTTACGAATTGTACAAAGGCATGCCAGACTTGTTTGGGCAAATTCTGGCCGGGGTTTACGCGAACTGGCAGCAGAATGGGTTAATCCCCAGATCTGTACGCCGGGGAGTGGTGACTCTGGTCAGGAAGGACCCAGACAAGGGGGATAAGATCGATAACTTTTGGCCCATCACTCTGTTAAACGCAGAGCTGAAGATTTTGGCCAAGGTACTAGCAAAAAGATTGACGCGTGTCGCGAATGCTCTGATCGGCAAGGCACAAACCTGTACCGTCCCCAGCAGAAGCATTCAGGACAGTCTTCATCTTATACGCTATACCTTAGAAGGGTTTGGTAGTGATTCTGGCAAAGGAGGGGTTTTGGTCCATTTAGACCAGTCAAAAGCATTCAATAGGGTTGACCATCGGTACCTAATGTCCGTGCTGGCACAGTTCGGGCTGGGTCTTGGCTTCCTCAGTTGGATAATCCAATTATACGATAACATCGACTCGATCGTTCGGGTGAACGGCTTTCTTTCTAAGCCGTTCTCTATCAAGCGCTCGGTTCGCCAAGGATGTCCGCTCTCGCCGCTTTTGTATGTGATGGCCCTAGAGCCGTTACTGCGAAAGTTGAGCGGCATCCCGAGGGGGCCAGCCGTTGGAGATTCGGTTTCAGCATATGCGGATGACATCACCATTATCGTAACCAAGATGGAACACCCACAGAGGGTAGGTGAAACCATCAAGGTTTACGAGACGGTGGCAGGAGCAAAGATTAACCTGGAAAAGTCAGTCGGCTTGCAACTCGGCACCTGGAGGGGCAAGTAGATGCCTTCGGATAGCGTCGTGGGACGTTGGACGGAGGGCCCGGTTAAGCTGCTAGGAGTTTGGTTTGGTCCAGACCTCCAGATAGAAAAGAATTGGGCAGAGGTATCGAGCAAGGTGACCCTCATAGTCAAGACCTGGTCTTGGCGGTGGCTATCCTTGAAAGGGAGGGCGGAGGTGGCCAATGTGTTTATCGCATCGGTCATCATTTACCGCCTAACCGTCGTGCCCTGTCCTGATTCATGGTTGAACAAGTTGGAGAAGCAGATCTTCCGCTTTTTGTGGAAGGGCGTCTCTCCTCTTGTGAGGCGTTCTATCTGCTGCCAGAAGCCGCTGAAGGGAGGACTGGGGATGCCCTGGCTGTTGATGCGCAGACATGCGCTGAGGTTGAAGCATCTCTGGCTACTCCCGAATGGTGAACAGGTGTGGTCTTCGCTTGCGAAACGGATGTTTCCCAGGTTCACTAGTTTTAGTGGACGAGAAAACTGGTTCCTTCATAGATCGAGGTTGGGTACATGGTTCACGGAGTGCCGTAAAGCACTCTTACTGTTCCGTCACTCGGGTAATGCCAGCGGTTTTGGTACCACCACATCTTTCTATAGCAGGTTGGTAGAGGCTGGGAACGACGATACCCTGGAGGAGACCCTAGGTCTCGGAGATAACCAGTTAGACAGTCTGTTCTAAAGGACCTTCAGGCTGGGGTGTTTAGATAATTTCCAAAAATCTCTAGCCTGGCAATGTTACTGAGGAGCCTTACCCGTTCGGGATAAGCTTGCACGACACGGTTAATCTAAACTTACGGACTGTCCAAGATGCGGGCAGGATAGGGAAACCGTCCTGCACGCTATTGTTCAGTGTCTGAAGTGTGGGCTTATACAGAACATCTGCTGTCGGGTTCGAGAAGAGTACAGCTGTTGTCTGAGTCAATTGTAAAAATTAACCCGCCGGATTTCCTCACGAAAGAAGGTAAGCATTGTTTTCTCGCAGTAGTAGCAATTGCGAAAGAGGTGGTATGGAAGACGCGAATGAAAGGTTTGACGTCAGGCGACTTCATCTCCGACCTCGGGTTGGTGAGATTTTTTACCTTTCACCTTAAAAGGAAGGTGAGGCTGGAGAGAAGATGCCTGTCGGAGAAAATGTTCAAAGAAAGATGGTTGCATGTTGTGAGGGTGCTGGGAATGAAAGATTCTTCGTGAACGTGTCATAAGTCTGTATACAAAGGTTCCAGTAGGAGATTGGGGCTCGTGGCGTCGGAGTGTAACCATCTCTCTGCTTCATTTCATGTTTGTATTTTGTCCTTGTTTTGTATCATTCGATTTAATTATATCATGTAAATTTTTAAAAGTTATACCATTGTGTGTCTGACCCCAATCAGGCTGTACTGTCCCCCTCTGTGTTTCGCCCCTTGTGGGTAATAAAGAAATTTAATCGAACAAAATATATTTTATATTGTAAATGTGAAAGAGGAAGCTAGGTCTAGCATGTCAACATATACGTGAATGTATGCAGTACTGTCGAGTTAACACTCTACAGAGACAGCCGTCTACTTTTCAAGTTTTAGAATCGATAAAACAAGGAGTCAAGAATCGAACGAATTAATTATAATCTTTCTTCTTATAAAGTTGCTTTTCGTTCTAAGTGAACAAAATCAACATACTGAGAGTAAACTCCCTTCGCCTTTCATGCTTTGGCGCTAATTTCGAATAGAAATGTTACATTGGCGTTGATTGGAGGTTCGTGATGTGACTGCGTTTTCAATTGGTTCAAGTTTTTATTCACTATCAGGACGTATCTTAGCAGCGTTGATTTGTTGGTGTGGCCGCTGAAGGTAAGGTATTTTATGTCATAGTATTACATCATAAATTCGATGCGAATTTAGTTTACTGTTTTATTACTAGTGCTTATATTTTGTTGTAGAATAACGTTTTATTCATGATTTACCAGTTATGTATTTCTTTTTAAGTTCACAAATCCTTTCATTAAACTGTAATAACGATTTACTGTCTTGTATTTCATTTTACTATTCGTGCCATAAATTTGCGTTACTTCATGCATGAATCGAACTTATGATGCTTATTTACGTGCTTACCACGTGCTGTCATTTGTCTAGTGGAATTTGTATATCGCTCTAAGGAAAATGAAAAAAGAAATTCAGAGAAGCAGCAGTTGATATTGTTACAAGTATAAAAAAATATATATATTTATATATATATAGATGTGTTTCGTCGCCTTTCTGGCAATTTAGTAAATTGTCAACACTTCGTCATCAAATGTAAGTTTTTTTTTAATTTAAAAACAGAAAGAACACGTATAAATATCTTAAAAAATAGAAACCCAAACCCTGTTCGTTATAAATCGATTTTTTTTTTTTAGCGGCGTCTTTTTCCTTTCCAATTCTTGCCACATGGCAGAATCCTATATACACATATCTATGTATTTTACAATTCATCATTATTTGCTTTCGGCTTTCTTAAAAGGTGTCTATTCAATATCTACAACATCTCCCCACGGTTTCATGAACTTTATTCAAAATTTTTGTTTGAAACGTGAAATATGGTATGTTTCTTAGAAGCCCAAACTCCGGTAAATGTTGACTACCATAGATAGTCATTCCGACACTCAACTGTTCAACAGGTTGCTGCCTTACTTTTCAAAGTATTTTCTCACATTCCTATATTGAAACTTAACTCCAACGTTTTTATGTTATTTCTTGTACTGGATAAAGCATTTTTTATCACTTAATACTATCACAATTTTTGTAAAGGATTTATTTTTGTTTCTAGATGGTGACTTGCATAACTGAACTAACTGTACAGTTGCTAGACTAAGCTACATTTATCGATTATTTTCTTTTTTAAAAGTCGTTAGTTGTGTTTAAAAATGTATGCTATTAATTATCAAAAGTAGTTTTATTTCGGAGGTCTAAGACGGCAAAAATTCAGGGTTAAGATCCTACAGCAGTTATTCGCACATTAGCTCATTGACTTTAGAATTAGACTAAAGTTATATATATATATATATATATATATATAACTTTAGAATTAGACTAAAGTTATATATATATGAGAGAGAGAGAGAGAGCGGTGTGTGTGTGATTCCAAAATGAGTATATCTGAATTTCCTTTAATCAGGCAGCATAGAATAATCAAGATTTGGCCATCTACATCGACACGTGTAAGTTCAGTAAAAGTATTTAGACTGAATCTGTTTGTGCACCGAAGAGAGGAAATGTACAGCCTTTGATAAAACTCCAGTAATTCCTTAACTGAATCGAACTCGTACAAAACTCTTGGTGCATATAGTACGAAATTAATCGTTAGATAGTGATTTCCTTTGGTAGGTTTAGCCGATAGAATCAATATTACTGGTACAGAACGATGTAACACGAACCTGGCTTCGTCTCCAAGGCGCTTCTGGTAACAACTATTTATTAATGGACTGAAGTGAATAGTATGTGAACTAAATACTATAAAGCACCCAACCTGGATCCACCAAATATAACTAACCAAGTGTTTCGAATGTTAATAACAGCAAAACTACGAGATACAACTTTCTGTAAAATTATGGTTTTCTGCATTCGACTTTGTCGTAGTGGAGGTGATGATACAAAACTCACTGAAGACACTTATGCAGATAGATATCTATAAAGATGTACTTAAAGAGAGGGTAGTTTGTCGCAAGAAATTATTTTTGCAAAAACACCTTTTTCTAAAGAAAACTATATTTTGGGCAAGTTATCAGATTCCGGTATAATTATGTGTATGAGAGCGTATAATAAGCATTTTAGTGCCAGCTGGAAGAACTGGCGCTGTTTTTTATGCACAGAATACTTTATTCAAAATTATATGTTGATGTAATCTTTGAAATGGATGATGAATTATTTAAAGATACTAATTTTATCTGAAGCCTTGTGACCATGTTAGAAGTAAATATAGACAGTTTAGTTGAAAGAGTACAAGAATCTGCAAAGCAGGGAAGCTGAAAGTAACTAATGCACAAAGCCCCAGATTCTATTGAAGAGGAATTCTGATTTGATTATGCTGATTCTAGTATTAGGCTGGTATTCATTTTATCAACTCTAGAAAGATGAAAAGCTAAGACAATACCTTAGGAATGAGAACCCAGGTTCGAAATTTCCCCAAGACACTTGATGAAGGCTGGAGGGTATAAGATGAGGACAAATATCTGCCAAATGTAAATAATGTAAACAAAACAATAAACCTGAAAGTGAATATTATTCCAATATTTAACAGAGGCTAAAAATGTCTTGCAGAAAATTGGTGGACATCTTTTACAAAAATTTCTGAAAGGATTCAGAAAAAGCAACTTGTGAATTATTAAGTTTGATAAACTCAAAAATAACCAGTATGATTTTCAGGAAAACATTGTGCCTTTCCCAGTTATTAGACTACTATCACAAGATTGTTGCAATTGAAAATGGCAAGGAACATGATGTTATATTATAGACTTTACAAAATTCTTCCACATGTAATGAGTTGAATGTAATATATATCAAAAACTGATAGAACATGAAATTACCAGATATACAGGAAGATGTATAAATACTTTTCTCATAAAAATAACATTCAGAGTATTCATGTAATGCATATGAATGAAACCAGATGACTAAAGAGCCTAAATGATGTATGTAGAAAGAACCAGTGGAAGAGAAAGACAAACAGAAGTAGTTAAAGCTAATCTCAGGAAGGAGTTGACAAAGGAATGCAACATGGTGGGATGTAATATTGGAAGAGGACTTGTCCAACCTAAGTAAGGATAGAAAACTGGATGTAAAATGATGAACCAAAAATCCAAATCTAGAAATATCCTGCAAGGAAAGAAGAAGAAATTTTATAGAATACAAGACATTTCATAAAAATCCTGAAAACAAATATAAGAGAACAGCAATCCTCAGAAATGTGCAAAAGGTCAATAACATGAAAAGTTTCTTTCTCTTGAAAGCAAAGTTTATTGGTAAGCTGAAAATCTAATCAACAGAAACAAGAAAAGTGAGATATGTTTAAACCAGCCATATTTGCCTAAAATATTCTACCTGTTTTATGTTCAAATTGGCCAGGTCTGGCCTCAGACCTACCTTGCAATATCATTTTTTAAAATAAACAATCTCATCATCTATATCTCAAAACAATGGGAATAACCATTACACACGACAGAGTAATCTGAATGCTAAAGGTTTAAGGAATTTTGCAAAACCTGGCATCAAATATGGCAATGACACACATAATTACCTATTATAACATGTGAAAAGGAAAAGTTTGCAGAACCTCTCAACTTAATACCAGCTGCTTAAAAAAGGGCATAGTCTCTAAGAGAATAGTGTCAGATCAAATCTTGACATATCCCTCGATACATTCGAAGTGAGACTTGATAAAATGATTTCAAATCAATGTACTGGTAGCAGTACATTATTCTGTTAATAAGCATATTTCTTCAATTCCTACGTAATTCTGAGCTAAAAATTTCAACTCTTTGTTTGAAGCGATTACAAAATTTAAAAGGAATGGACTAAGTGTGAGCCCAAATGTATGGAACAAGTAAGATTTCTTTCACGCTACAAATTTCTACAATCATTAATATTTGGTTTTAGCTTTCTTGATTTTCTTGAGACCTGGTATTTTTTAGTTTTATATGATCAAAACTGAATCTATTGAAATACACTGCTTTGGGGGGGGGGGGGGGGTTCCCCATATTAATGACAGATTGAGTAAAATAATTCAGTTATTAAGCTGGTGTTCAGAACATTAACATGAAGTTTTAGTAGGTTTTAATTTAGATCATTTTAAAACAGGATGTTGTATTGTAGAATAAGGAAGAGTCTCATGTAGGTTAGTATCAAATGGGTTTAAATTGCTTGTTTTTGTATTTGTTTGTAATTGATTTTTTTTTCTCTTTTATTTCAGGAAGTATGGTGGGAATGAATAGGCTTATGACACTTAGTGAACTTAACCAGCAGCAATATTGTTGGCCATGAATGGATCTGACTTAAGCAAAATTACTTCTGGATTAGATGAGGTTTCCATAAAAAAACAATTTAATGCACAGCAACAAACTTTTCCATGTTGGTTAAAAGCTTCCTTTGAAAGTTCTCTTCATCGAAATGGCCCAAGTTATCCCTTGTCTGATTGCCATGTTTTTAGAGAAAATTGTCTTAGAAACAATCCACATCATCCCTTATCCATTACCCAAATGTCCAAATACATTTACCATAACCAACGATTTTCTACCTCGCAAGATAATTCACATTCCAAAACCTGTGACTCTTTAGTTAACAAAAAACCTATACCGTCCAGTCCTTATTCCCGACCACTCAGTGCTAAAGATTTTGGTTTGTATATGTCAGAATCTAATTCAAGCTTGTCTTCCGCCCGAACTTATCCAACTAAAAGCCATCCAAATCCATCAAAAATGGCGGCCAGTAGTAGTTTTCCAACAAATGTCAATTTTTTTCTTAAACCACAAAGCCTTACTTTAAAGAATCCTAGTGCAAGTAATGATGTTCCTGAAAAGTATCCTCTTAGTAAATGTAATAAATCAGAAGTAAATTGCAGCTCTTCCAAGGAACTCCAACAAATTACATCAAGTTCTTTTTCTAAACAATCTGCTTTTCTCTCTACAATATCAACATCTTCTGTCCAGATTTTAACTTCTGTTAATAAGCATATTTCTTCAATTCCTAAGCCTGGTTGTGGCTTCACCAAAATTCCTGATATATCTTTAAATGTGAGAAATTTGAGTTATAGTCCTGCTGTTTCCTATGTTGAAAGTCGACAATTGCTTGCTAATGACAACCATTCTATTCAGAGTGAAAACAGTTTCTTACAGAAAAAAAAGATCTACACTTTTGGACAAACAGTTTATTATAATATAGCTTATAAACCTGAGAAATGTTTACCAGGAGCTAAACCATTCACAACGTCTGCTAACAATGTAAATTGTGCTCCAAGGGAGGAATGTCTTTTAACTGAGAGAAACCTTCGTGCTCATCAAAAAGACATCTGCATCCAAACCAGTGAAACAAACTGTCTTCAAGCTGCAAATGATGCTGCATCAGAGAGTAGTGGCAGTTTAAGAAAAGGGTAAGAGCAATTTCAATTACAAAAATGGTTATTTATTATGTAGCAAATTAAATCAATGAAGACACTAAAAAAAAAAAAGTCTATGCATTTCAATTTGTGAGAGAGAGAGAGAGAGAGAGAGGTATGCACTGGATTTATTTTCTAAAAATTATTTCTGGGTGAAAGTAAAACCTGAAAATAATATTTAATATCAATGTGTAGTTTTTTTTTTAATTAATCCGAAAAGAAAATTTTAATATTACTTTGATTAAACTCACCCTCATCATCATCATTTTATATCCACTTACCATGCTGTATGGTTTTGTTGGGTTGTTATGGTCCAAGTCTTTAGTAGATGTTATTGCTCTCTTACATTTTTTAGCTTGGTTTCTATGGTTGGCTACCCTTCTTAATGGTATACTCATCATCATCATCCTCATATAATGTCTGTTTTCCATGCTTGTATTGGTTGGATGGCTTGACAGAGGGCTGCACCAGGCTCCAGTTGTTTGCTTTGGCATAGTTTCTACAGCTGGATGCCCTTCCTAATGCCAACCACTTTACAGAGTGTACTGGATGCTTTTTACATGGTGCCAACACTGGTGCTTCTTTACCTGGTGTTGGAATGGTTGGTTGCTTTATTACTTGGTGCTAGCATGCTTACTCTTTCATGTGGCACTGGCATGGGTGCTTCTCATGTGATGCTGGTATGGATGCCCTTTACGTGGTGCTGGCTTGGGTGATTTTTACATGATGCTGGCATAGGTGCATTTTACATGGCACCAGTACCCACAAGATCATTAAGTGGCTTGTAAGACAAGGAAGTTTCAGCTAATAGGAGAGGAATTGAGAGAAGTGGCTGTGTGCTAAGCAAGAAGTTTGAATATGATAAAGGGACAGGGATAGCTGTCTTACTACAGAGGAGATATTTGACTACTCCAGTAGGACAAGGAAGCAGCGGAAGGTGAGAGAAAGAAAGACAGAGTGAGTGAAAGGGCCTACTCAGAGCGAAGAGTGGGGGAGGGAGTATAACTAATACAGAGGGAATAGAGATGTACCATAAGAGTATGAGAGGGGATATTTAGATAGCAAATGATTTTGAGAGGAACTGTAGAGGGGCCTGCAGTGGGTTTTGTGGAGATGGTTTGTGTGTGAGTTTTGCCAGAGAACAGAATTATGTGTGTGAGAGGAAATTGATGATGGTGGAGTTATGACTGTAAAAGTCATGCTTGTATGTATGGATGGCCATGATTTTACTTAGCTTGATGTGTTTTCTCAAGCATGACATTTTGCCAGAAGTCTTGATCCCTTGTCATCTCCTCAGTGAGACTCAATATCTGAAGATCCTTTCTTACCATTTTGTTTCATATCTTCCTGGGTCTATCCCTTCCACAGATTCCCTCCACAATTAGAGCTTAGCACTTCTTCACGCATCTGTCCTCATCCTTACACATCACATGACCATACTAGTACAGTCTTCTTTATTGCACACTACTTCTAATTCCTCTAAAATCCAGTTTTCCTTTTAAATCATTTACACTGTCATACTTGCACTCTGACATTACCCACCCAGTGGAGCATGCTGGCTTCATTTCTTTTGAGCCTTCACATGTGCTTTATTGTCACAGCCCATGTTTCACTGCTGTCTAGCATAGCTGTTCACACACAGATATCATACAATCTGCCTTCCTCTTTGAGGGAGAGGCCTTTGTTACGAACAAAAGTAGCAACTCTCTGAATTTTGCCCAACCCCTTATTCTAGCAACTATGCTTTCAGAGTTTCCTCCTTTACTGCTGACTTGGTTGCCTGAGTAACAGAAACTATTTGCTACTAAGGATCTTCTGGACATTTGAGGGAGTCTATTTTCTGTACATTCTGAGTGTTTATTGTACCTGCACATCTGCTGGCTTCGATACTGGAGTAATTGTCATGTCTTTGACAAGACTGAATGCTCCTCTCACCCCTATGCTGTCCCTGCTTGTTCAGCAAAGTGTGCTGCGTACATTTTAACATGGCACCAGCACTATTGAAGTTGCCCAGAATCCCTAAAGATGTAAGTTCTTACTACTCTGTGGTGTGAACATTAACTCAAGGCAGTTTGGCCCAGATCGTGAGTAGCAGAGAGAGAGAGTGCTGACAGAAGAACCAGAATGAGTAGGTGAAGGGAACAAGAGTAATAATAGAAACAGAATGACTGACAAAAGAGGATGGTAGAAAGGAGAGTGGATAACAATTACAAATGGCTTGGAATAGGAAATGATGACTGGCAGTACAAGGTAAGGAGGCATGTGGCTCAGTAGTTAAGGGTGTTGCACTCAAGATCATAAGATTGTGGTTTCAATTCTTGGAGTGGGTGATACATTGTGTTCTAGAGCAAAACACTTCATGTTGTTCCAGTCTGCTCAGTTTGCAAAAATTAGTATGAATCAAATGAGAATGTTTTAAATGAATTCAAAGGGAGGTGGAGATTTTGCTTCACTGTAGAGAAAGTGGTTGAAGTTATTTATTATTGCACTCATGATATAGTGATTGTGGGTTCAATTTCCAGACTGGCCAGCGTATTGTGTTCTTGAGTAAAATAATTCATTTCATATTGCTCCAGTCCATTCAGCTGTAAATGGGTAACTCTGTGATGGACTCGACTTCCAATCAGGGGCAATGTTGGTGGATTGCCTAGTTGTAAGGTGGCATCATTTGAAAGCTAAAATGATGCAAAGTGCATTGTGACCAGTGATATATAACATCTGATAGTTTGGTGATATTGCAAATTAGAGTATTATAAGGCTTGAATTGTAATTAAAGGTTGACTTTGTTATAATGCATTTGAAAGTTAGTTGTGTGTTCCACTTTCCAGGCTTGTTATTTCCAAGTAGTGACTGAGCACAATTTTTTGCATTCCAAACAAGTGTTAATCTGTCCAAAGTTTAAAAAAAAACAAACAAGAACACTGGAACATTTACTGCTGTCGTGACTATACAGGAAGAAGAATCAAAAATTATGAAGACCAAGTTGACTGGGACTTCATATTTCACATATCAGCTTATTTACTCAATGAACTATTGCCTACAATATTATATTAGCAAACAATCATTTTCATTTGCATTAACCACGAATGAGATTCTTATGGAAAATTTATAAATATAGACATGGAGATCTTTCTTTCTCCTGAGATATATGCTTCAAATATTTTTAGAAACTGTGGACACTAAATTCCGCTTGCGAAGACCTGTTGAGGCAAGTGAAATCGAAATCTAACTAAATTCGACGACTGGCCCCCATGCCAACGTCTCCTTCATTGGACACTAAACTCGGCTTGCGAAGACCTGTTGGGGCAAACGAAATCGTGAGGGCACCACCGTTTGAGCGTGATTGTTACCAGTGTCGCCTTCCTGGCACTTGTGCCGGGGGCACGTGAAAAATCATTCGAGTGAGATCATTGCCAGTGCCGCTGGACTGGCTCCTGTGCAGGTGGCATGTAAAATACACCATTTTGAGCATGGACGTTGCCAGTACTGCCTGACTGGACTTCGTGTCGGTGGCACGTAAAAGCACTCACTACACTCTCGGAGTGTTTGGCGTTAGGAAGGGCATCCAACTGTAGAAACTCTGCCAAATCAGATTGGAGCCTGGTGTAGCCATCTGGTTCACCAGTCCTCAGTCAAATCGTCCAACCCATGCTAGCATGGAAAGCGGACGTTAAACGATGATGATGATGCATCCATATTTAGCATGCTTATTTAGTGAATTAAATTAAACTCCACATGACTTATTAACTTTTATTAGAATAACATTGTTAGTCAATCCACTTCCAAGCTACCTGAAACTATGTTGAGGTATTGTTTTTTTCTTGATCTTATAGTGACCTATATCCAATAAGCATTTTTATCTGGTGTATTTCTTTTCTCTACTCCCTCCAAAACTTCCCATTTCATCAATCCTTTTACTAACCTGACTACTGAATCTGTTTTTTTATCGATAACCATTTATTTAGTTTTCTGTTTAAAATGAAAAAAAAAATCTACTTGTAGAAATTTTTAACATTTCATAAAATCCATCATACACATCCAAGCTTTTGATGTGGCTTTGTTCCCTATAAAAACACTAGCAGGCAAAGATTCCTTCACTGATAGAACAAGCCAATATGTGAAACTTGAAATCCCAGTTAGTTTGATCTCTGCCTGCCTGTCATTTGTTTGACAAACTGTATGGAAGCCTATTGAGTGTGTGTGTGTGTGTATACAAATGTTGACATTCCATAGCTTCACTTGTCACCACCTAAACAAAATGGTGACAATAGAACTGATCGTTCAGCACTTTTGAAATAAAAAAATATTTTATTTGATAAGCAGCTAAAGGTTGGTTACAGGAAGGATATCCAGCTTTAACTTCCTTCCATAAATAAAAAGTTCCCATCAAATCTATGCTGTGCTAGGAAAACAAACATTAAATGATTGTTCATCACGTGTTCTTACACAGATAGTGAAATACAAGTTGAAAATGGACACTAACAAATACACAAAAATGTGACAAGTTTTGAGTCACAATAAAAGCAAGCTATATTGAAAACATAGCAAGTGTATTGATATTTTTGTTTATAAAGTGAAATGGTATGATTTTGTGTTGTAGAAAATAGTGTTATATATGTCTGATAGAAAATGTGTCATTTTTTTTTCTCATTAAACTTAGATATGTCTTGTTATTTAAGACAAATGTGAATGAACGAATGACTTTTCTTGGCTTTCAGAAAAAATTTTTTGATTTTTGCTTTAAGTAGCCAAAGTGGCTGCCTGAGTACAAGTCACTGACTGTACTCTAGCAGCCATTAATATAAAATTGGTGCCAAACTAAAAATGTCCACTTGTTGCAATGAAAGAATTGATACATGTTTAATGATAAAATCACCTGGCATATGCTGTGTATGATACAGTATACATTGAAGGGCTAAATCATTTTTAGCTAGGCTGAATGGTGGCAGTTGTGACTTAGGCTACATATCTCATCAACCTGCATTCTTCAGTGGACAAGTAAACATTTTCCTTTTTTCTTAGAACTGAGAATTCATCATCATTTAACGTCTGTTTTCCATACTGGCATGGGTTGGCGGTTTGGCTGGAGCTACCTGGGTTCCATGTCTGTTTTGGCATGGTTTCTACACCAGGATGCCTTCCTAACACCAACCACTTTCCAGTGTGTACTGAGTGCTTATATATAGCACTGGCAGGGGTGCTTTTTACATGACACCAGCACTTATGAGCTTGCAAGATTAGGATTTTACATAGCTTGATGTATTTTCTGAAGCACAGCAAACTACCAGGAGCCTTATGTGAACTATATTGTGGTTGTGTAGGAGATGCTTTTAGTATCTGTTGCTTCTTCCATTTAGGAAACTGTAGGCATTTGTAGTTTAAAATTTTGCACCTGGAGAAGCCTACACTTTTTATGAAGTAAAAAGTGAAAAAAATCTGGTAATATAAGTTAATTGTAAATGAGATTTGATGTTTTTTTTACAATACTGAATATTATTCTTCCCTAACCAAAATAGATAAGGAAAACAAAGAATTGGATATGTGATGTTACAACATTACATATTCAATGAAATTAGCAAGCTAGATGAAATAAAACCATGATACATACTCCTTGTCCAATAGTTTCTTACAATCTTATTTTTATTATGGCTTCATGCATGTTCACCTATATCAGTTGACTGTCAAATATGTTATCTCAGTAGCTTGTTTTCTAACCTCTTGTTATGCTAATTCACTTGAAAATGTCTTTGATTATTTGATTTAAAAATTGATGGTTTTTAAACCCTTTGTATTTTAATGAAAACTTTCCATCAAAATTCTGTTAGAACCAAACACCAGCTTAACATCAGCATGGATTCTGGTCCATAACATTTTAAAATTTTAATTTATAATAATTATAAAATAATAATCTGTATCATGATTATCATCAATGTATTTATTATATAATCTCAATACAAGGTTACTTGGAGATGGGGACACTACAACAATTAATTCTGAAGGAGAATCTGACGATTCTTTGACCGAAGAAAGTGTTTCAGATTATGAAGGTAAATTCTTTTGTAGTCCTCTTTCTGTAAAATCTCATATATATATATCGTATATTTTTCATGTAATTTGTTTAACCTGTTACCATTTAAACTGGCCGTGTCTGGCCAAAATATTCTAGTTTTATGTTCAAACTGGCCAGATCTGATCTTTTACACAATATTATTCTAGAAATAATAATCATACCATTGAAATCACATTATGAGATAATGCATGTCTAATTCAAATGAATGTGAATAAATAAGCATTACATTTGAGAGTAATCTAAATGTTAAAGGGTTAAAACAATTTTTCCATACTTTATAAACTTATTCCTTTATTATAAAATAATACAGCTTTGGAGGAAGTAATACTATGTATCTAATATATACACTTCTGTGTTGAAGTTGACTATAGAGAAAGTTTATTAGCTAAAGAAAAGAGTGTTGGATGTTAAAGCAGTTGATGCTTTTGGTAACAAAGGGTTTCTCTCTGTGTGTAAAAGGTAAAGTGAATGCAGTATGAATAACATTTAATGCAACATAGCTGTGAGGCTTAAACATTAAATATCAAAGATTGAAGGAGGTTGAAGAAGAGAAACAATCTGTGATCTGTTGGATGTGCAGTGTCAACCTACATCAAAGCTCTATAGTGCAAGAGAATGGAGAGAACAATTGGTTGTTAAAGGGTCCTGCCAGCATGTACAACAGAACCAGTTGCTATAGTATGGACAATATCTTGTTGAAAAAAGTGTTGTATGCTAACTTTGGTGGGTAGTGTAAGACCATAGCAAGAAATGATAGTTAGGTCTTAGAATCTCATGGACAAGATTGAATTGCATGACATAAAAGATATTCCAGCAAAAAAAAAAAAAAAAAAATCAAACATGAAAATGGCAGTGATATGTGTAATTTTAATGTTTTAATGCTTATTTTTTTTTTTCTTCAAAGCTGTTTTAAACCTTTTAAAATTCTGTTTTTATTTTAGAATATGAAGTCAGTAGCTGTAGCCTTCTATCTAAGCAATTACTAAGTTCTGACTCGCACCCTAGCCAGGAAAAAATGTACTCTTCATCACCTGCACCAGCTATTACTTTGTGTTCAGCTCTTACTCCCAGCTTATTCCCGAATGTACCACCAACTATAAATTTTGTTTACAGCGGATGTAAAGGTACAGCTTATTTTTGATAACTTATATTCACATCATTCTTTTTATCTTTAAGAAATTAACAAATCTTTAACTTCAAAATAGCATAAAAACAAACAAGCATTTAAAGAAAATCTACATGCATACACTTGTTTATAGTATATAGATATAATAATTATGATATAATTTTTTAAAATAAAGGTCAGACCATGTTGTACATCATCATCATTGGTATAGTAGATGTTTTATTTTGTTTACTTTTTCAGTTGAAAGTCTCTCTTTGGAGATGAATCGCCTTTTGCGCTGGCGTCTGAGTCCCATCACACCCCTTGTGGTAAAATCAGCTTTAGTCAGAGCTCGCTTTAAATTGACAAACAGTAAGACTTCATTATTTTGTTAATTTAGTTATGCTTTATAATTTGCTTGATATGATTGAAAAGGTGTCATTAATTTGCAAGCCATTGCTTTTTTTTTTTTTTTTTAAAGTTGTAGTATATACCCGTATTTAAGGCCACAAACTGGCAGAATTTTCAGCATGCTGAGCAAAATGCTTAGTGGTATTTTGGCTGTCTTTTTGTTCTGAGTTCAAATTCTGCTTAGATTGATTTTGCCTTTCATCCTTTTCAGGGTTGATAAAATGAACACTTGTTGATCATTGGGATTGATGTAATTGACTAGTCCCTCTCCAACCAAACTGTTTCCTTGTGTCAAAATTTGAAACCAATATATATCTGTATATTATGCATGTATATATGTAAAATAGTTGCAGTAATAAGTTACTTTTTTCTTTCACAATATTGTTGATAGTATCAGAAAGGACACCAAGCTATAAAAATAAATGTTCCAACATGTTAGTGTCAATAACTCATACTCTAGGTAGATATACCATCAGATCTATAATCAGAAGAGCTGTAGATACAATGGCAGAGGTAAACTTCCTGATAATCAATCATTCATGTCTGACTGCTAGTTAATCTGAAACAAATAGTTTTATCCTAAGATGTAATAAAATGTCGACAGTGAATTTGTACTGATAAGCATGGTAACTTAGCTACTTAATCATCTTGCCTTAATACTTGAACAATGTACAAATATAAAATAATCTCACACATAGCTGTTCTTTCATAATTGTGTGTATGTGTATATATATATTATGCATATCATTTTTCATACTTACATGAGTGAATTGGGTAAAACTTAAGTACAGATTTTCTATGCCTGGATGCTCTTTCTGTTGCCAACCTTCACCTTTTTACAAGCATGGTAGTGTTTCTCCCTTCTATTTTTTGAAAAACAAACAACTCATTGGCTGGGCATGTTT
This sequence comes from Octopus bimaculoides, assembly GCF_046866305.1. Taxonomy (NCBI): domain Eukaryota; kingdom Metazoa; phylum Mollusca; class Cephalopoda; order Octopoda; family Octopodidae; genus Octopus; species Octopus bimaculoides. The sequence goes on from NC_142928.1 coordinate 88,594,685, forward strand.
CTTGTGGTAGATTATAAAAAAATGGACAACATTTGTGTGAATAGTGATAATGAGTGCGCAAATATCAAAACAAGGAGAAAACACACATTCACTCACTCATGCATGTACACATACGTGTGTGTGTTCATATGTACATGTGTTTGTATGTATATTTGTACATATATATGCATACACACACACATATATATATATATATATATATATATGCAGGTTTAGAAATTTGCTTCCTATTCACATGGGTTTCAGGTTCAGTCCTACTGAATACCTCATGCCTCCTTGAATGTCTTCTCTTTCAGCCTCAGGTGGATCTTGTGAGTGAATTTGCTAAATGGGGAATGGTGTGTGTGTGTTACTGTCTCCTTGTCTTGACATCATGTGATGATTATGAGTGTTTGCTGTCACATAAGCAGTGTCGTTCATTTTTGATTTTGTCTTGCCACGAAGAAATATTATCTTGCCACGAAGAAATATTATCTTACTTGGAAACAGGTGAGAATTGGTGTCAGGAATGGGTTCTGGCTGTAGAGAATCTGCCTCAACTAACTTGTGTACCTATGAGCTCTTGTATAGCTAAGATATAATTCTTTTAACTAAAAATCAGTTGAATTCTTAAAAGAACAGTTGCAAACATTTAAGTTGGGTTACGAATTGAGAGATCTAAAAATCAACTTTGATCACACAAAGGTTTTAATTACCAGAAATGAAAACCAATTACTACTATCAATGGGAGGTGATCTTAAGAAGCAGAAAGGGAGTTGGTAGGGTCTTCCTGTATGGCATTCCCAGTGTAATCAATGGCTGTATAAACTGGGCACAGCTGTGGTTATGTGGTTAAGCTCACAAGACAACCATGTAGTTCTATATTTAATGCCATATGATATTTTAAATGAAGAATTTTTATATTTTTGTAAAGTTGGTATGCAGTTTCAAATACTATGGAAGTTAAAAAAAATCATTTTTTTTCTAACTACTTCACATTTAAATTTCTCTGTATTTATAAAATGTTCAGGTATTATACTGATGTTTAAAAGAAAGATATGCACACACACATGCATATAAATATAATTGCATACAAAAAGAACTACATAAAATGTTTTTACAAATTAAGTCATTTCGCTTAACAAAAAGGGATATAAGCAGTTAGTTGAATGACCAAGTGCTACCTCCAAAACCATCGAAGTTTGTACCTTATCAGCTTAACTGTTGTACATTTACTGTTGTATTTTTTCAATCATTTTCAATGTTTTATTTTTATGTTATATTTATATCTTGTCAGAACATTATGATTGGATTGGTTGTTTTGGAAAACATATGAAAAGCCAAGCTTTTAGAGTTCTCCGGGATTTTCAAAAAGTAAGATTTTGTGTAAACTTGTGAATATTTTACTTTCATCATTTTTTTGCATTTTTCTATGGTTTATTTCCATCAACTGTAATCTTTGTTGATATCTGAAACGGGAAAAACTTTTATGTACAATGCATTGTTTTAATATTACATTGTGTGCAAGTTTAGAAGATTTTTGCCTATTACCTTCTGTTAATGTTCACTTATAATAAAATTGTACTACATTTGCTGTGTGAAGAATTAGCATATGAATTTTAGAGAGGAATTTTCTTTGTAAAGTTTAATTTTGATAAAATGTTAAAGATAGGAGGACTAACTGCTAATGAAGTTCAAACACTCAGCGGATTTAAATATATGATACAAGTCAATAATTCACAAAAAAAGTCTTTGTTATTGCTGGATTCAAATGTGATGAAAGCATGAATTTAATAGCATATGCAATTAATAAATAGTAAATATGACTCAACCAAAATGTGTGTTTTGTTAATTTCTTTGTTGAGAGAAAGTAGAAGACAGACTGTCACAACTCTGGCAAAGAATGGTTGACTAAAGTCACTAGTATGGGATTTAGGTGGTAAGCAAGGATGACGAGAGGAAGCAGATAGAATTGGATTAAGGTGGTACGCAGTTTGCTAGTTCGGGGTTGAGATAATGTAGATATGATAGAATAGAAAAGCAGGGGGAAGAAACCGTTCACCTGTTGTCTATAGTTACTGAGCTCCTAACTACCATTCAGCTACTGATCAGATTTTAATATTTTGTGACTTTAAAGATAAATCTTGGTCTTAGTGTACCAGTTGCTAGAAGGGCTTATCAGAAATTATCAAGTCTCTTGTGTATTGTCTATGCATAGGGTGTGGAGGTATGAGATATTGATATGGGTGTAGCTATTCTGTTTTAGGTTAGGTTTACTAGTGAAGGAGCATTGTTGTCAAGTGCCTATTATTGTATGTAGAAATTTGTAGAAATTTTACAATTATGATTGATAATATTTATTTTAATATTTGTTTCACTCTCCTAAAAGATTAAGTATACTTTCATTTTACAACTCTTGCAGCTTAATCACTTTCCTGGATCCTTTCAAATAGGCCGCAAAGATAAACTGTGGAGAAATTTATCTAAACTGCAGTCACATTTTGGAAAAAAAGAATATGGATTTTTTCCACAAACCTTCATTCTTCCCACTGACCTGAAAGTTTTCAAGAAAAACTGGGATGATGGTGGAAATCGAGTAAAATGGATAATTAAACCTGTAAGTGGCTTATATCCCTCCTTTGAACCAATTGTTAACAACTGGAAATGTCGTTTTCTGATGCATGCATTTGAAAGTAAACTCTAAAGGTAGGGAATTATCTCTGCAGTTTGTTCAGTAGAAATATATCTACTCTTTTACAAAACTAAATTCCTTTGCATCTTAGCTATGACACTTTTCCCCCATTTTTATGATTTCGTTTGTTAACTTCATACTTACGGATTTTTCTTTTGATTCTCATATATTTGTGGCTGCTTATGATAATAACACCATTGTCCTTGTTGCTGTTTAGCTCCAGCTAAGCTATGGTTAAAAGCCTGTATGTAAAGACATTCTTCCATTTTTTTTTTGTTTAGAAGTTTATGTTCAGCTTAATGATTCATTTCTGCAATTTTGCTTTATCCTTTTAGCATTTAAACCAGCCTTATCTGGCCCAAAATGTCCTACCTGTTTTATGTTCAAACTGGCTAGCTCTAGCTTTTTACACATACCCAACAATGTCATTCAAATCATAAACAGTCTCATCATTGCATGATTAATTCAAAACAATATGAATAAGTATTACAAATGACAAGTGTAATCTGAATGCCAAAGGGTTAAACAAACTAAGAAAACAAAATCTAACAATTTCATTTCCTTGGAAAGACTGTGGCTAGGTTCAGTCTCTTCTAAAAAAATCACAAAGAAAAACAATTTTCAAATTCTCTCTCTAGGTACAAATTCATTTTCTTCATCGCTTTCAGAACTGTTGTGAGAATCGCTTGTTTCATTTTTAAAAACCAAAATATCTGATTTACAATAATACATGTTGTTTTTGTTTGCTGTATATTTTGCTAGATTTCTCCATGTCTTTCAAAAATCATTCAGATTTGCTACTTGATAACATGAAATTGATTTCCATTTTTTGACATGGAAAAATCATCATCATCATCGTTTAACGTCCGCTTTCCATGCTAGCATGGCTTGGACGATTTGACTGAGGACTGGTGGACCAGATGGCTACACCAGGCTCCAATCTGATTTAGCAGAGTTTCTACAGCTGGATGCCCTTCCTAACGCCAACCACTCCGAGAGTGTAGTGGGTGCTTTTATGTGCCACCGGCACGAAGGCCAGTCAGGTGGTACTGGCAACAGCCATGGTCAAAATGGTGTATTTTACATGCCACCTGCACAGGAGCCAGTCCAGAGGCACTGGCAATGATCTCGCTCGAATGTCTTTATACGTGCCATCACGATTTCGCTTTCCCCAACAGGTCTTCGCAAGCCGAGTTTAGTGTCCAATGAAGGAGACGACATTGGCATGGGTGCCAGTCGTCAAATTTAGTTCGGTTTTGATTTCACTTGTCTCAACAGGTCTTCACAAGTGGAGTTTAGTGTCCAATGAAAGAAGGTACGCATAAGTGGGCTGGCTACACCCCTGGCAGAGGCCTTGGATTTAGGTCTCACCCGGCTTGCCCTTTTTTTTACTGAAATCTTATATCACTTCCCATATAAAGCTTGTTACCAAAATAATTTAAGGTTTTTGTTTTGTTTTTAACATTTGTTCTGAACTGTTATTCTTTAATTTTTCTATAATTTGTAACTTGGTAATTTTTTTCAGCCAGCATCTGCTCGAGGTAAAGGTATCAGAGTTATTTATAAATGGAGCCAAATACCTAAAAGAAGACCCATAATAGTTCAAAGGTAAATATAAATTATGATTTATAGATGGGGTGGTGGTGAATAAAAGAGTATTTCATCTGGTTTATATGCTTTCAATTTCTATTATTTAGGTATCTGTCTCGGCCGTTCCTTATTAATAGTAGTAAGTTTGATATTCGTCTTTACATTCTGGTAAGCTCTTTCGACCCACTTCGAATATACCTGTATGATGATGGCCTGGTTCGATTTGCATCTTGCAAGTAAGTACACAATTTAAACTTCACTAAAAATTTTATATCTTCTCAAATATTTTTGTTAAATGAGTTTAAGTTTACTAATTAGTGTTATTGTTTATTTAAAAACAAATATCAGGGTTAGTTAGAATTAATCAAGCTTTCTTCTATGTGGGGGACAATTTTCACATCACAAGCCTGGGCCTTTATTACTCTGCATGTACATAATATAACAGTTTAAATTTTGGCACAGGGCCAGCAATTTCAAGGGAGGGACGGGGAAGTTGATAACATCGACCCTGGTGTTATTGACCTCAAAAGGATGAAAAGCTAAGTTGACTTTGGCAGAATTTGAATGTAGAATGTTAAAGACTTGACAAAATGCCACTAAGCATTTTACCTAGTGTGTTAATGATTCTGCCAGCTCACCTCCTTTGAATGTACAACATAATATAACTGATCTTGTGTCAGGTCTGTTGAAGACTATTCAATCTGTTTAATGATAATTTTTTACTGCTATCAATCTCTACTGAATTTTGTTAATAGTGATGTAGTTGTGCAAATAATGTTTGTACTCAACTTCACATCGTGATCTGGTTGTAAGCTTAGCAAAATAACAGGTGAAGTTAAGTATTTTCTGACTGTTTTCAGGTGCTAAATGACATTTTCAATTCCTATTTTTCTATATTTGCATGAATAAGACAATTAGTTGCAACTGATTTTCTATAGCCAAATGCCAAAAGTTACCTGCATTTAAGCAAGGTGATATTTTCCCGTGGTTAGACATGTTTCCTAGAAGATTTTAAATGAAGGGTGCTGTTTGTATGATGGTAACACATGCTTACAGCTATTGCGTGATATCAAGGCAAAGAGGCACACTTTGCATGCAGGCATGCATGCATGTGTGTGTGTGTATGTGCAATGGTTCTTTTTAGCTTCTGTCTGCCAAATACACTTACAAGACTGGTTAGTCTGGGGCTTAAGTAAAAGAAAACTTGTCTAAGTAGGACTGAACCAGAAACCATGTGGTTTGGGAAGAAAACTTAACATGACAATTAAAATTTAGATAAAATAATTGCCCTGGCTTTTTAGGTTACCCACTCTTAAAATATTTTGACAGAAATTATGAAGTGTCTCACACGATACATCATTTTTCAATAACCTTTTTTTCTTTTAGATACACTACTGCTACCAGTAGTTTGAACAACCGCTGCATACATCTCACTAATTATAGTATCAATAAGATGAATCCATCATACTTAAATAACATGGGAGACAATTTCCAAGGCCATAAATGGTTTGTATTATTTTTCTTTGTTTTAGTAGTACATGTGTGATAAATAAGAGCTGCTTTTGCTGTTACTATTTGTTGCAGCTGTATATTGTCAAAACGTATTATTTAAAACAGTATGAACAGTCTAATCATGACTGATGTTAAATACCATACTCATATGTTATGCTTGGCTCCTATTATGAGCTATGAAACACCAAAAAAATATTGTATGTATAATGCGTACTTATTTTGTGATGTATAGAAAAAGAAGTGTTTAGTTACATTTATTGTAGTTTCTAAGATATACTGGAAAAATCTGTGTTCTCAAAGTAGTAAGCAAATTAGAAAATGACCTTTGGATAAAGTGTATCTGGTCTGAAGTCAACCTGTGAAAAGTCAGTGTGGGAAAGATGAAAAATACATAATGCATGTTAACACTTCCATTATCAAATTGGTTCATTCTATCAATGAAAATATAATGAGAGTGACAGTTCATTATAAGAATTACAGTATTTCAAGAAGAAAAAAAAAATTTTTTTTCACTTTATTATTTCTTTAATGACATTATCTTTTTAGTATCCTTATTGATAAATCTTGACATTGAATAGCTCAGATAGGATTTTTGGTAATGGAAGTATTATTTTCCAACTTTCTGTATTGAAAGTTGTTGGCAGTAATTCTGCAAGGTGTGCATCTACTAGCTGTTTTGAACAGGCAAAGGGTTAAATTTTGTACATATAACACTTCAAATATGAATGCCAAATTTCTTGCTTTTTATATTAAAATAATTGATATTTATTCACTTGGTGCTTGAACTAAGTTCTCTCTCTAACACACATTTCTCAACATTATTGTGCCTCCTTAGTCAAAGTCTGTATAGCACATCTTATTTTGCTGTAGATGGTGAGGTGTGACTTGAGTTGCTCTTTGTGGCAGGTCAAGCAATCACATAGATCATTATTTAAAAACGTTACAAGTGTAAATGAAATGTATTTTTCTATATTTTTGAAAAATCCTTTTATAGTTTTCTCTTAACCCATTACCTCCCATAATTCTATTTACTGGAATTTTTTTTTATGAAACTTTGATTTCTAGCATAAAACAGCCTTAGAAACATATGCTGGAATGATCAAAATAACATTTTAAATAGAAATAAGCGAGATATTGGGTGAAAAATTAGCAAACCTCATTTGAATATCAGAGAAATATACTTAGTAGATATAGCAAAAAGGTTAGATATGTGTAAATATTGACAAATAATTACGAAATTTGTAATTTTTAAGTGATCTAATATGAGATCACTGGTAGGGTTAATATAAGTGTATGAACTGAACTTTAATAAAATGAATTACTTTTTATAACTGGTATTTTACTCATGTAGAATAGGATGTGGGATTATTACTTGAACATCTAATTATACTTTGAATGCGATTGTGAGTGGTTAAAGCAAAGATCACTTTGTAGGCTATGAGTTCAAATCTACAGGTCAAAAGTTGATTGTTGCTGTGTTTTTCATAATTATGAAATACCTAGTTTGAATGTTATTGGATCAGAATCCACCACTCCTCTTGCTACTGGTTCTGGGCTCTGATTGCAGGCTGTTTATTCCACATTCTGATAAATTGTCTGCCCTGCTTTGAGCATTTTTTTTTCTCACTCATACACACACACACACACACACACACACACACAACCCCGTAGCCCTATCTGTCATGAAGTGTATATCTTTGACCAAAAAGGGATTCAAAGCTAGTTTTAGAGTTTCAATATGTTCTCCATTTCTTTTCATTAACTATTAAATACTTATATTCATTATAGGAGTTTAAAAGCTTTGTGGAGTTACTTGAAAAAACAAGGGATTAATAGCCAACCTATTTGGGAATCCATCAAAGATATAATAATAAAGACAATTGTAAGGTATGTCGAATTTAACATTTTATTTAATTATCAATTTATAGTATCGTGTTGTACACCTGACTTCTATGACTTCATTTTTCATTTTCTTTGATGGAAGATTGTAAAATTTCTTGACTCATTCTAAACATTTAAATATTTTGAGTATTTTAAATGTTGAAATGTTTTATTGTAATATGAAATGGAAATTTGAATATTTAATATATGAAATAGAAATATCATGCATATTAATAAAATGGAAATTAGGATTATTGAAATGTTTAGCAAAGCAAAATGTGTAAATATAGAAGTACATATGTAAGAGAATTAAACTGTAAAAACTCAGTGGTATTCAAACCTGGGTCTTCTCATTGATGCCTCAGTATAGTGATTGCTGTTTCTATGCCTCTGCAATGAAATCCATTTCCTATATTAACATCTTTACTACTGTGTGTGTCAAATTCAGGGATTGTTTGGGGTTGACTTCAGCTTAGTATTTAGATTACGCTGTCAAATGTAATACTTACTTATTTACGATTATTTTGATTAATCGCGCATTATCTCATAGCTTTGAGATTTCAATGGTGTGATTGTTTTATTTTTTTTTACGATGGAATTGTTGGACAGGTGTGAGAGGCCAGATCTGGCTGATTTGAACATAAATCAGGTAGAATATTTGGGCCAGATATGGCTGTCAAGGGGTTAACTTGTGAAATGTCTTCCTAATGATGTGAGTGCTGACAATCTACCCAGTTTACTCAGATAATTCTAAAGAATGATCTAAACATTTCACATGTTACATATTTTATTTTATATTGGTACAATAACGTCATTGGTTGAGACTTCTAGTGAGTCAACCATCAACTGTTTCATTGCATTTGTATTGGTGAAAGTGACAATGAAACATCTGTGCAAGTCAGGCAAAGCAAATGCCTGCCAAAAAACAGTTTTGTTTGAAAGCACCTGTAAAGTGATTGGTGTTAGGAAGAGCATCCAGCTGTAGAAATTAAGTCAAATCAGACTGGAATCCAGTGCAGCTCTAGTCAAACCGTCCAGCCTATGCCAGCGTGGAAAATAAACATTAAATGAGGATCACACACACACATCTACATATATACTCTTTTACTTGTTTCAGTCATTTGACTGCGGCCATGCTGGAGCACCGCCTTTAGTCGAGTAAATCAACCCAAGACTTATTCTTTGTAAGCCTAGTACTTATTCTATCAGGCTCTTTTGCCGAACCGCTAAGTGACAGGGACATAACACACCAGCATTGGTTGTCAGGCAATGCTAGGGGGACAAACACACATATATATATATGTACATATACATATATATGATGGGCTTCTTTCAGTTTCCGTCTACCAAATCCACTCACAAGGCTTTGGTCAGCCCGAGGCTATAGTAGAAGACACTTGCCCAAGGTGCCACGCAGTGGGGCTGAACCCGGAACCATGTGGTTGGAAAGTAAGCTACTTACCACACAGCCACTCCTGCGCCTATGATGAACTTCCTTAGATCTGTCTTCTAAATTTCACTTGGAAGGTAATTGTCAACATGAGGCTGTTAGTAGAAGATACTTGAGTAAGATTCTGTGCAGAGGGAATGACATTCTTAAATCTTTCATGACCATATTGCTATTGAGGCATTCTGTGGGATTTCCTAAATTAAGATTTTCAGAATATAACTTAACAAAAGGTTCTCACATAAAATTATGTTGGAAGGCTTCAATTTAAATATTACCACTTTATGAGGATGTTTTGTATCATAGAAACAAGAGCTGTCTCAGGTTGATTGGTATCAAAAGAGTTAGCTACACAACCATCCCTGTCTGTAGGTATAATGTTTGAACATAATCTACAATGGTTCTTATGTTTTTATTCTCTTGCTCTCTACTTTTTTTTTATATATCTTCAAAGCATGTATTTGCTCTTCATTGTTAGATTAATAAATAAATAGATTTAATTCATTATTGACTTGCTTGGTTTCAATTTAATTTTGAATTTTAATCAGTACTTGAACTGTTTTATTTGTCTCAGTGGTGAAGCTGTTGTTTGCAGTATGACAAGAGCCAACTTGAAATCACCTTATTCAGTCTATGAATTATTTGGCTTTGATATTATCTTAGATGAGTATTTGAAGCCATGGCTATTGGAAGTCAACATTTCACCAAGGTAATTTTATTTTATTCTTTCAGTTAGTTTGAAATATTTCTATGTTGACTCATTTCTATTAAAGTAGTTTGTGCAACAGGGAAAGCTTTGACATGGATGTCTGATCTGTTGGAAGTAACAAGCAAATCTCTAAATCACACCATACTGTCTTAACCCTTTTGTTACTAGATTTCTGACCAAAATACACCCCTCAAGTGACTTCATGAGTACTAGTGCCACAAAACAAAAAAACAAAAAACAAAAGACACCCGGTTACTCAGTACACTCTATAAAAGTAGTTGGCATTAGGATGGGCATCTGGCCATAGAAATCTTACCAAAGCAGATATTAGAGACCAATACAGCTCTCAGGCTAGTTGATCTCTGTCAATCTGTCTAACGAATGCCAGTATGGAATATGTTCATTAAATGATGATGACATAGAGTGGGCCAGAAGTCACGAAGGGATTTAAATTTTGATAATTTATTTTATTTTTTTTTGTATTTCTATTTACAGATTTTTTTTCCACACTAAACATACGTTATTTTTTATAAGGTACTGTCTACAATGCTTTGGTACTGTACATTGAAAACCGAAAATAAAGGAGTTATTAAATATTGAAATCCTTTTGTGACTTTTGGTCCACTCTGTGTGTATGTGTGTATAATATATGGCTGTTTGTAAGGGTAATTTACCCAATGTTTCTGCTGTTCTGATGGCATCTCTGTGCTTGAAAATAAATTATCATCTTATTTTTGTCTTGTAATAGGCATTTTGGTGCTTATGATAAAAATAAATGTTTGTTTATATTTATATACATGTTATATATATATATATATATATATATATATATATATATATATATATATATATATATATATATATATATAATGGAATCTCTTGGCAAAGACAATGTATAAATGTTTAGTTTTTGATTCTTTTTTCATGCTGAATAACCTGCACAAATGATTTGTTTTTAGTGAGCAAATGTATGTACTGTATATTAGCTCACTCCCTCCATTAAATCATTGTTGACTGAATAGGTGCACAGTGTACTATTTTGGTGTCCATTTTTTGTTTAAAAAGTATATGATCCATAAATTGTGGATGAAACTTGTACATGCATGGAAGGCCAACAGAAAAAGATATGAAGTTTGTAAAAAAAAAATTCTAAATAGTTAACAATAATGGTATTCTCTTATTTCAGTTTGCATTCCAATACTCCATTAGATGTGAGTATCAAAGAGCCTATGGTATGTGATGTATTAAATATTGCAGGTTTTCACTTACCTGCAAAAGATGATTTAGTAACCAATGTCGTGAATAATCACTCAGAAAAGTAAGTGAGATGATCATGGTTATTGTATTTGTTGTTGTTTATTTTGTCACAGTGTAGATGGAAAATGCACCAGATTATTTAGTCATCTGTCAGATCACAACAAGGGCCTCAAACAGATAATACTTTTCTTTAAAAGATGCACAGTATCTAGCAAGCTGATAAGTCTTGAAAGTTTTAATGGGATTACCTCCATATCATCCAGTTCTAAAATCCCCAAATACTTGTATCCACTATCATTTATTGGATATAATTTCTATAGAAAATCTGTTGAGATAACCATAACAGGTGATGTAATAGCACTGATAACACAGTAGAACACAATAATTATAAAAACGTTTAATATACTTTGCAGTATATTATGGTTGTATAACAAAATACGGTCTCCCTACAGGTCATTAATATTTATGTAGTCTTTGTGTGTGGCAGATGCACAAGTACAATAAACTCTAGAAATATACAGAAAATAGTCTCCATCGTGCCAGTGGGAATACCTAGAAGTAGTTGTTGGCTTTCATTATCTAGGTGACCAAGTCAGCATTGGAGGTGAATGCTCCGAGAGCATAGCTGCTAGAATAAAAATAGGTTGGGCAAAGTTCAGAGAGCTTCTACCTTTGTTGGCTATGAAGGGCCTCTCTCTCAGAATGGAAGGCAGATTGTATGATGCCTGTGTGCGAACAGCTATGCTACACAGCACTGAAACATGGGCTGTGACTGCAGATAACATGTGAAGGCTTGGAAGAAATGAATCTGATATGTTCTACTGGATGTGCAATGTTAGTGTGTGTGTATGACAAAGTGTAAGTGTCTTGAGAGAAAAATTGGATTTAAGTGGCCTCAGATGTGGTGTCCAAGAGAGGTAACTGTGCTGGACAGTTGCATAAAGAAGTGCCAATCTCTGGAGGGAACCTGTGGAAGAGATAGTCCCAGGAAGAAATGGGTCAAGGTGGTGAAGCTTGATCTTTGAATGTGGGGTCTCATCAAGATGATGAGACAAGTGATCATGACTTTTGGCAATTTGCTGGGCTTGAGTAGACCCACCAAGCCATGTAAAATTGCAGTAGCGGCCAGTGTTGGTGACCCATAACAGCATCCTTGCCAGTGACATGTAAAAACACTTGTGCCAATGACACATAAGAGCACCCATGCCAGTAACACATAAAATGCATCCACTGTACTCGTGGAGTGGTTGGGATTAGGAAGGGTATCCAGCTGTAGAAACCAAACCAAAATCAGACTGGAACCTGGTGCAGCTCTTCAGCTTACCAGTTCCAATAAAACCATCTAATTCATGCCAGCATAGAAAGTGGACATTAAATGATGATGATGTACCAGCTTCCAGGAATGTGTTTAAAATCGTTGGTGTTAAGGACACCCAGCTGTAGAAACTATGCTACATCAGACAATTTGGAGTCTGGACAGCTAGCCTGTCAAACTGTCCAACTCATTCTAGCATGGAAAATAGATGTTAAACGATATGTGTGTGTGTGTTCATCCCCCTACACTGGTTGACAACTGGTGTTGGTGTATTTACATCCCTGTAAACATAACAACAATTTCAGGCAGGTTCATATCTAAAGGGTTAGCCATTTGTTTCACATTGCTTCTTATGTATTCTTTTGTAAATGACATGAGCAGCTCAACTTTCTATTTAACCTGCACCTGCAACCCCCAGCTTCTTTGTTTCTTGTGACGATAATTATTAATCTAATTAAAATACTTTGTACCTTTCATGGTTATTTCTGTAATTTTTTTTTTTTTTTTTTTTAGTGGTCAGTATAAGCCTCCTAACAAACTCTGCTTGGATAAACGTCTATACAGTACATGCATATCCACTGATGAGAAAGCAAAGCACTCTTACTATTCTCAACACAGACTAGACCAGGTGAGGAGAAGTTAATGTTCTTTGTTTTATTTTGATTTATTCATCATCATCGTTTAACGTCCGCTTTCCATGCTAGCATGGGTTGGACGATTTGACTGAGGACTGGTGAAACCGGATGGCAACACCAGGCTCCAGTCTGATTTGGCAGAGTTTCTACAGCTGGATGCCCTTCCTAACGCCAACCACTCAGAGAGTGTAGTGGGTGCTTTTACGTGTCACCCGCACGAAAACGGCCACGCTCGAAATGGTGTCTTTTATGTGCCACCCGCACAAGCCAGTCCAGGGGCACTGGCAACGATCTCGCTCGAAAATCCTACAGGAGCCAGTCAGGCGGTACTGGCAACGGCCACGCTCAAAATGGTGCATCTCATGTGCCACCCGCACAAGAACCAGTCCAGGGGCACTGGCAACGATCTTACTTGGCTTGCCGGGTCTTCTCACGCACAGCCCATTTCCAAAGGTCTCGGTCCGTAGTCATCGCCTCGGTGAGGCCCAATGTACGAAGGTCTTGCCTCACCACCTCAGCCCAGGTCTTCCTGGGCCTACCTCTTCCACGGGTACTGAATTCATTTCAATTTATGCCCCCCCCCCCCAAATGGAATCTTGTTGGTATATAAATAGGTGCAGGCATGACTATGTGCTTAAGAACCTTGCATTCTAACCATGTGGTCCTGGGTTCACTCCTACTGCATGGAACCTTAGGCAAATGTTTTCTGCGATAACCCCGGGCTGACCAAGTCCTTGTGAATGGATTTAGTAGATGGAAACAGAAAGAAGTCCATTGTGTGTACATGCACGCGTGTATGCGTGTACCTTTGCAGTGGCATCATGTGATGGTTGTAAATGAGCATCACCATCATACAAGCAGTGTTGTTTTTTCCATTCTGCCATTAAAAACATGCCTGGCTATGGAGAAATATTACCATGATTGGAAACAGAAAGATATGAGAAGATTCCAGAGGCCTGATGTTCTGGGGATGAAGGATTTGGATAGTGCCCAGTGTGGAGCCTGGGAAATTTGACGTAAGGCTGATAGGAGGAGGAGAGATGAGTAGGATAAGAATGTGGAGCAAGTACAAGAAAGTCAGTTCTGTGTAGCAGAGGACATTATTAGTAGTGATAGGAAAGACAGAGGTGACCTGATGCTTGTGGGCCAACAGCTGGAGCATGTCTTGAATCATTTAATACCGGTCAGTTAAGTGGCCCTTCTCTGGATATAGTCCAGGATGTCTGTATGTAGTAGCAGTGTTGACCCAGATGCTGAGCAGCAATGCTCCATTGCAAGCCTCATTTGAGCGGAAATATTTTCTGTCCCTGAAGAGTCTTTGGGATGCAGTCCTAATTATGTTAATAATGTGCTCTCACCAGGAGAGATCCACAGCATTTGGAGTGATCATGAGGTCTGTAATTGAGAGCTGCTCGTTTCGGTAGGGTGGATTGGGGTGTGATAATGTTTTCTTGATATGAGTCTTTTGCTACTAAAAGAGATACGATTGGCATAGCATCCCATTATAGGATGCTTGAAGTCTCCTTGTATCAAATCAGTGCAAATATGGTGTCAGCTGCAAGTGGATGATGCACGGTTAGGGAAGATTAAGGAGGAAGGATGTGCTATATCATTTGTATAAGAGTAACTGTTGTTAGATGTTGCAGCAAGTAGGTCGTTGTGCAGAAAGAAAAGAATAGGAGACAAAACTGAACCCTGGGGCACACCAGAATCTGTTAACAATCAGAAACTAGGAGCTTCTTTAGCATATGCTGCAATAGTGCAGTCTGCTGGGAAGCTGCCAATTCAAGAGATGAAGAGAGATATGTGAAGTTTTGAGAGACAATTTGCATGGTCACAGACATGGTCAAAGGCTTTGTTGATGTCTAGGGCAACAACACAATGCTTTCACCAGTCATCTGTATGGCAAGAACTCACTGATGAGTGACACAAAGATGTAGTTTGCTGGTGGATTTGGCTCTGTGGAAGCTCTACAAGTGTTCATTGAAGAGATACTCTAGGTGTTGGAGATATCATTGTTAATGCACTGTCTCCTTCATCTAAAAGACGTTAAGAGTGCAATAGGACTCATCTGGATTGCCATTTCTTTGGAATGGAACACACTGAAGCAAGCTTTTCAAATGTCAGAATATGTCCTTGTAGAGATTGGGAGAATAAAGAATTGAGTTAGTGTACGGGTAAGGTCTGGAGCACAGTGCTTGAGTGTTATAGAAGGAACATTGTCAGGGCTGGTGACTTTGTTGGTTTGAAGTAGCTGCCAGTTTTCTGCATTTGGCATGAGTATATGCCAGATGGGGAGCCTGAAGGAGTGGATGGGGATAGATTTTGAGAAGATAGGTAAAAAATGTGGGGTTGAATGCAAAGCAGGTAGTGAATCAATAGTGGTGGTTGAAGTGATTATAAACTTTCTTGTTTTGTGGTTGATGAATAGTGATTTTTTTTGTTGTTTTCAGCATTTAAAATATTAAACTAATTTTATGATTATAGCAAATCCAGGAGACTATCTTAGATATTTTAACACCTTATGACATTCGAACTTTGATTTTGACTCTTGATGAAGAAAAGCGATGTGGAAATTTTGAACGAATATTTCCAACGAGTTCTACCACAAAATATTTACGTTTCTTTGAACAACCACGATACAGCAACCTGCTGCTAGATCAGTGGTTCTCTCAATTCCCCAAGACAAATACACAAGGTAAAGGAACCTTTTTTTTTATCCCAAATTAGTACATTTATGAAAAAGATGTTTTTTTTTTTTAAGAATTTATTACTTTGTATTTGAATAATCTTTACTGAGTAAATACCCTTAACTCTTCCTGTGTTGCTAACCAGAATATACTGCTTATATATTTCAATTAAATTTAACTCTTTAGCAATATAAACCAGTCATATCTGGTCAAAACAACCTACCTGTTTTATCTTCAGACTGGCAAGATCTAGCTTTTTACACTTATGCTGCAATGTCATTCTAAAAATAAATAATCACATTATTTACATTTGACGGATATTTGTCCTCATCTTGTTTGTTGTTAACACAACGTTTCGGCTGATATACCCTCCAGCCTTCGTCAGGTGTCTTGGAGAAATTTCGAACCTGGGTTCTCATTCCTAACGATGTTACTATTATTAATCAGGTCGCTGCCGTGAATCAAACTCGGAATCTTGGGGTTAGTAGCCCGCGCTCTTAACCACTACACCATATGCCCATGGGTAATTATGGAGTGAATTTTAGGGCTTATAAATCTATTATTTTTCTATCCTTCCTCAATACCGGTTCCCATATGCTATTCATATCTGCACTCGGTCTGCTTAGGAGGTTGTTGTGTCTTAGCATATGTGCTGCTTCTTTTAGTTTTCGTATTTTCCAGTGTTGTTCCCTGTCTATTATTTTAACTTCATCCTACAGGGGGAGGTGGTCTCCATTTTGCCATACATGATCAGCTATACCCGATTTATCAATATCTCCTTGTGTCACAGCTTTGCAATGTTCTTCTACCCTTATTTTGAGGGGGCGGCATGTTTCGCCTTTGTATAACCTACCACAGCTGCATGGGATGGAGTACACACAGTTTTTGGTCATATTCTCTTCTGTTGGTGGTTTTACCCGAAGGAGATATTTGCGAAGTGTTGTATTGCTCTTGAATACTGCCCTGATGAAACCAAAAAACTGTCTACAGTCTGTCTACCCTATGTGAAAGGCCTCTCCGAAAAGATACAAAAGATATGTGGCCCATATGACATTAGGCCTCTGGACTGGCTCCTGTGCAGGTGGCACATAAGATGTACCATCCTGAGCGTGACCGTTGCCAGTACCGCCTGACTGGCCTTGTAGGGTTTTCGAGCGAGATCGTTGCCAGTGCCCCTGGACTGGCTCTTGTGCGAGTGGCACATAAAAGACACCATTTCGAGCGTGGCCGTTTTCGTGCGGGTGACACGTAAAAGCACCCACTACACTCTCTGAGTGGTTGGCGTTAGGAAGGGCATACAGCTGTAGAAACTCTGCCAAATTAGATTGGAGCCTGGTGTAGCCATCCGGTTACACCAGTCCTCAGTCAAATCGTCCAATCCAAGCTAGCATGGAAAGCGGACGTTAAACGATGATGATGATGATAAGCACTTATATTGTGTTCTTGGGGAAGTAGGCTGCTATGAATAGGATGGTCAGGGTTCTGAAAGTTTATCAAACAAACATCTGTTGACTGGTCATGCAAGATGTGGGAGTACCAGTTTCATATTTACCTAGAAATAAATTATTTTGCTTGACCACCAAACTATTCTTTACCAATAATTCTTATACTTGGATGATGCCTTGATTCTTTTGCGCAGTTAATGTAATTGGCTTTGTTTTTCTAGATCTGGTCTAGCTGTTTATTACATCACTGTTCTGGGGTTCTTCACTTGAGGCAGCATTAATTACATTTTTGCTTGGCTTGCCTTTCAGTGATAAGTTTTCAGTTATCGCTCCTCAAAACAATGTCTTAATTTTACTTAATATTTTTGCCATGTAATGTGTTTTTTCCTGTGTTTTTTGTCATATTCCAGTCTCTTTAAAACTTAAATATTTTCTTTTTTTTCAGGATTGTCTCTTTTGAAGTCTCAGTGTGAAACAAATGTCCATTTACAGAATCCCACATTGGATAGCAAACATCAGGTAATATGTTCTTCCTAATGTGTTCTATTTAAATTTTTATAAATTATTAGCATAATGCACAAAATGATTACAAACCAAAACAGATATTTAGCTAATACACTCAACTTTGAGTATTATACTATTTTTATTAGCCTTATTCAGCTTAACTTTTTAACCCTTTACTATTCAAATTGACCATATCAGGCCCAAATATTCAACCTGTTTTATGTTCAAACTAACCAAATCAGGATTCTTACACCTATCTTACAATATCATTCTAAAAATATACAATTACATCATTGAAATCACAAGGTAATGTGAATGAATAAGTATTACTTTCGACAAAGTAATCTGAATGCTAGAGTTAATTTCCCCTTGAAAATCAATGTCTACTGGCTTGTGACACTTTTATGGAATGATTTAGTTTTAGTGTCATTTATATGACACTGGCAACGGCCATGTCAAGCCAAGTGAAACTGTAATTGTGACCATTGTCAGTGTCATGTAAATGGCACTCGTGAAATTGTAGTTATGGTCGTTGCTGATGGCATATAAAAAGCACTACTCTCGGAATGCTTGTCGTTAGGAAGGGCATCCAGCTGTAGAAACCATGCCAAATCAGACTGGAGCCTGGTGCAGCCCTCCGGCTTACCAGTTCCAGTCAAAATGCCAAACCCATAACATGGACAATAGATGTTAAATGATGATGATAATTTTCAAAAAAAAAACAAAAAACAAAAAAAACAAATGGTGCTAATGCTATAGAAAATTTCATGTCTCAATGAACAACTTTTTTCTTTTTTCTTTTCTCAGTGGGTTCTGCCGCAGTCAGTTTGCAATTTCTATGCTGCTAAAACTCCATCCCCAATTAGTAAAACTCAACAAAAGAAAGCTGTTGAGAAAACTGTTGAGAAAACTGAAAAAACAAGGTGAGGAGTAATGATTTGTATAATGTGCGTCTTGGTTTTTATCTTTTACTTGTCTCAGCCATTTGGCTGTGGCCCACGCTGGGGTGCTTTGAAGCGGGGGGTTTTTTTTTTTTAGTTGAACCAGTTGATCCCAGTACTTATTCTATCAGTCCCTTTACTAAACTGTTATGGGGACGTAAACAAACCAACATTAGTTCTCTGGCATTGGTGTAGTAATACAAAGACAAAAACGTAGGTGTGTGTGTGTGTATATATATATATATATATATATATATAACATGGGCTGTAACTGCTGAGGACATACGTAAGCTTGCAAGGAATGAAGCCAGTATGCTCCGTTGGATGTGTAATGTCAATGTGAATACCCGTCAGAGTGTAAGTATCTTGAGAGAAAAGCTGAACATTAGAAGCATCAGTTGTGGTGTGCAAGAGAGACGATTGCACTGGTATGGACATGTGGTGAGAATGGATGAGGATAGCTGCGTGAAAAAGTGCCACACCCTAACAGTTGAGGGAACCCGTGGAAGAGGTAGGCCCAGGAAGACCTGGGCTGAGGTGGTGAGGCAAGACCTTTGTACATTGGGCCTCACCGAGGCGATGACTACTGACCGAGACCTTTGGAAATGTGCTGTGCGTGAGAAGACCCGGCAAGCCAAGTAAGATCGTTGCCAGTGCCCCTGGACTGGCTCTTGTGCGGGTGGCACATGAGATGCACCATTTTGAGCGTGGCCGTTGCCAGTACCGCCTGACTGGCTCCCGTAGGATTTTCGAGTGAGATCGTTGCCAGTGCCCCTGGACTGGCTTGTGCGGGTGGCACATAAAAGACACCATTTCGAGCGTGGCCGTTTTCGTGCGGGTGACACGTAAAAGCACCCACTACACTCTCTGAGTGGTTGGCGTTAGGAAGGGCATCCAGCTGTAGAAACTCTGCCAAATTAGATTGGAGCCTGGTGTAGCCATCCGGTTTCACCAGTCCTCAGTCAAATCGTCCAACCCATGCTAGCATGGAAAGCGGACGTTAAACGATGATGATGATGACGATGATGATGATATAATAATAATATTAGGGACAAAATCCAAAATTACAGGTAAAAACTCAATTAAAATCAATTTATAAAAAATTAAAATTAAATTGAGCTTTATAGATTATAATATATATAAAAATATGTAGTTTTAGGGAAAAGAACCAAGTTTCAAGAACTCATCGATGAAAATCCACTATCACATATAGAAAAATTAACAATTAAAAGCACAATAAATGAGTATAATATAAAACAAAGTAAATATCATAAGATAAAGATAGTAAAATGACTACACGTGTTTCATAACTAATTTTCAAATAGAAAGGAAATTTGAATCAATTAAAATCAATTAAATTATCGAAAATAAATTCTATTCAAAAATACAACTATTACACCGGTTAAATATGTACTAATTTTATCTTTATTATTTTTTTAACCTTAAACTTCGTTTAAATTGTATTTAAAACGATAATAATTTATGTAAGCTGGTTTTTGTATATAATATACATATTAGTATATATTATAATGGAAGTAGGGATGATTATGGAATGTTTATTATTTTGATATTTTGATATTTTTATTAATTTTTCTATCTTTATAAAATAAGTATTTTAGATAAATTCATTTGGTACTTATTGTTAGTTGATATATATATTTATTTATTATAATTATTGTTCTATTTACGACCTGACGATTAGCTGTATTTTTGAATAGAATTTATTTTCGATAATTTAATTGATTTTAATCGATTTAAATTTCCTTTCTATTTGAAAATTAGTTATGAAACACGTGTAGTCATTTTACTATCTTTATCTTATATTTACTTTGTTTTATATTATACTCATTTATTGTGCTCTTAATTATTAATTTTTCTATATGTGATAGTGGATTTTCATCGATGAGTTCTTGAAACTTGGTTCTTTTCCCTAAAACTATATATATATATATATATATATACAGTTTCTGCCTACCAAATCTATTTGCAAGACATTACTTGGCTTGGGGGCTTTAGTAGAAAAGAACTTATCCAAGGTGCCACCCTTTTGGACTCGACCCAGAACCATGTAATTGAGAATCAGACTTCTTACCACACAGCCATGCCTGCATCTTCATGTTCAAAAATTATATTTTTTCCATTCAGTTCATTGAGAATTTTTGGTGTGTGCCATTCAATACATCATCAGTTACCTAAATGTTTTTCCTCTGTAACATCTATTTCTTTTCCATGCCAGCATGAGTTAGATCAGTGGTTGTCAGCCGGGGTTCATATAAGATTTTGTGGGGGTCCATGCAACAAAATAGTAAATTGGGGATCCACAATAGTATTTTAAGGGTCCCCTGAAAAAAACTTGCTTTAGATGTATGTATTGGTACGTATTGCAAGAAACAGCTAGGCTTCTTTCTATAACATTTTACATAGTTGAACCTACACAAATTAATATGTGAAAAAGAAAATGGGAATTTTGAAAGAAGTTTCTATAAAATTATGGGGTCCACCAGAATAAAATAGTAATAAAAGGGGTCCATTGATAAAAAATGGTTAAGAACCTCTGAGTTAGATGAATGTATTGTTGAGTCATTGTTATACAGCCCCTTTCAAGTAAGGGATCTCTTAAACACATTTTTCAATGGCTCTAAGCAGTTGAGCAATTTGTTGACTGGAGAAGTGAAAGCAACACTGCTCATAAGCAAGCAACTTTTGTAGACCCCAAACATAAACAAATACACATGTACAAATGTCTGTGTGATCACCAGCTTTCAATTTTTGCTGATCAAAACCATTCACAAGGCTTTGGTCAGCTCCAGAGCACTGTGGTACTGAACCCAAAATGAGCATGCCTACCCCTGTAATTATTTTAATATTGATTTTACGTTACATTTTGGCACAAGGCCAGCAATTTTGGGGAAAGAGGTAAGTTGATTACATGGGCTCCAGTGCTTGGCTGATACTTATTTTATCAACCTTGAAAGGATAAAAGAGTTGACCTCTGAAATTTGAGCTGAGAATGTAAAGACAGATGAAATGTCACTCAGCATTTTGCCTGGCATGCTAAAACATCTTGTATATTAATGATATTTAATATTAATAATAAACATTACTACAACAGGTCCAAGCTATTGTGACAATTTGTTAGTGTTAATATTTTCAATGAAATATATGCTTTTTATATATTTTCTTTTGCATTTCATAAAAATAATTTAGACATTGTTAGGGTATAAGTTTCAATAAGTTTCATTTCCAAGTTTGATACAATATAAAGATAGGTGCACATTATTTTCAATGTTACTATTATCTTCTAGTCATGTATAAAAAAAATTATTTTTAGTTTTATTTACTATAATCGTATCTAGTTTACATCAGCTACTTTTTCAATTGTAGTTTATTGTATAAAATATATGACCAGAATTTCAATTTTTTTTTTTTATATCTTTGTAATAAAAAATGTTTGTAATCACTTTCTATTTTAAATTTATTGTTTTCTCCCTAGGTAAAATGTGTGCCTTCTAAATCATGATAAATCCTAATTGTTGATCTCGAAAAGCTCAATTACAAGTCATGACCAGCTATTAAAACATTTAATTTTGACTACGTAATTTTGAAAGATTTTGTAAATTTTTGAAAGCAAGTATATTCATTTTACATCTGCCAATATTTAAATTGTGAAAAATAAAAAAGAAATCTGAGAAAAGTTATATTTTCAAATTAATATTTAGTTGTTTTCCTCATTCTGTTATTCTAAACTTACTTGAATATATTTCTTTTATTTTAGTTTTTTGAAAATTAACTTAGTGGTTGTAACTAGTGATTCTAAGTTTGTAATATGCCCTCCTTACCATTTTCTATTGAAATCTATTCTGTTTATAGTATTGATGGATTGTTGTTCTGCTTCAAATTTGGATATTTTATTTAAGGCAACAAAGTTTTACAGATTAGTGTGATTTCTTTTGCCAACTTTCCACTTGTGAAGTATAACAATGTCTATTACCAAAGTACTCTGAGGTAAAGTGGAGAACATATGCTTTGCCTAGGTGTATAAGCAAGATTTGAATTCATTAGTTTATTAGTATTTCAGTCCTTTAAACCTCCCATATCAAATGTCTGTATATACCTTGTTTAGAAACCACAGAATAACTAACATGCTGTCAGTTATGACAACAAGGGTTCTAGTTGATCTGATCAATGGAATACAGCCTGCTTGTGAAATTAACATGCAACTTGTTGAGCACCCCTATGACACATGTACCCTTCATGTTCTCAGGGAGATTCAGCATAATGCGGAATGCGACAAGGCTGTATTGTGATTGTAAGCCGAATTCCCTAACCCCTAAGCCATGAACCTTCACATAAAACCACAGAATATATACCAACAGAACTACATATATATTATTATTCTCAACTTATGAATTGAAATGTTGGCTTCCCTGTTCCCCACAGGTTTTTTTTAGCTAAATATGGCAGGAAAAGCAAAGTTTGTTTATGACTGCATCAAGTGCAAATATTATTTATGTCCGTTTTCCGTGCTGACCAGCTGAAGGGCTGTTCAGGCTTCGGTTTTGGTATGGGTTCTATGGGCTGGATGCCTTTCCTAATGCCAAATCACTTTACAGAGTGTACTGGGTGCTTTTTATGTGGCACCAGAACCTACAAACCTGTGAAATTAGGGATGCTCAACTGGTGATGGTTGCAAGGGACGAGCCTGTGTGCAAGGACAACCATGCTTTTACTTAGCTTGAAGTGTCTTTTCAAGCTCAGCAAAAAAATAAAGATATTTCTGAAAAACTTGGGTTTCAAATCTATGATTTTGGAGGTTGTGTAGATGAGTACTTAGCTATAGTGTATAAATACATATGGGTTCTGTTTGTGTGATACGTAAGCCTATCATTATCATTTAACGTCCATTGTCCATGCTGGCGTGGGTTGGACAGTTTGGGGCTGGTAAGCTGCACCAGACTCCTGTTTGATTTAGCATGGTTTTCTGCAGCTAGATGTCCTCCCTAATGCCAACCACTCCCAGAGTGTAATGGGTGCTTTTACGTGCCATTCCTGTGACACCAGTATCTGCCATGACTGATTTTCCTCAGCTTGATGGGTCTTCTCAAGCATGACATAATGCCAAAGGTCTTGGTCATTTACCTTGAAAGGTGCTGTTTTATGTGCCAGTTACGTGACCCTAACATTGGCCATCTAACTTTTCTCTCAAGATGCTTACTCTCTGTCGAACATGCATGCTGACATTGCACATCCAGTGAAGCATACTGGCTTCATTTCTTTGAAGCCTACACGTCCTCAGCTGTTACAGCCATGCTGCATAGCTGTTCACACACAAGTATCAAACAGTCTATCTTTCATTCTGAGAGAGAGACCCTTTGTTACCAGCAGAGGTAAGGGCTCTCTGAACTTTGCCCAGCCTAATCTTATTCTTACAGCTACGTGCTTGGAGCATTCACCTCCACTACTAACTTGGTCACGTAGATAACAGAAGCTATCTACTACCTCTAGCTTGCTCCCCTGGTAGTTAATGGAGTCTATTTTCTGCACATTTTCAGCATTTATTGTACCTGTGCATCTTCCACATACAAGTTTCCCTGTTAACCTTCCTCTGATATTGCTGTGCATCTTATGGAGTTTTTACCTACACCTTTGTACAGATCGAGCAAGGCCATCTACCCGAAAGGATTTGTGATTTGTCTGCCTTCCTACTTCCTGAGACTTTGGCTTTTGCTAGGTTAACTCTAAGGGCCTTCGATTCTTTACCTTGCTTCCATACCTGAAACTTCTCTAGTTCGAGTAGTGATTCAGCAATAAGAGCAAGGTCATCAGCATAGAGGAGCTCCTAGGGGCAACCTGTCTTAAATTCCTGTTATTGCCTGGAGGACTATGATGAACAAGACGGTGTGGAGGACCGATCCTTAACAAACCTCTACTTGTACCCTGAATTCTTTGCTGCACTCATTGCCAACCCTCACCTTACTGGTAGCATTCCTATACATGGCTTGTACAGCTCTCACAAACCACTCCTCTATCCCTAGTTTCTGCATTGACCACCAGGTAAGGGATCGGAAGACCCTGTCAAAGGCTTTCTCCAAGTCAACAAAAGCCAAGTACAGAGGTTTGTCTTTGGCTATGTATTGCTCCTGCAGCTGCCTTACCAGAAATATAACACCAGTGGTGCTTCTCCCTGACACAAAACAAAACTGCAACTCATCTAGACTAAATCTCTCTCTAATTAGTTAGGCTATGACCCTCTCTGTAACTTTCATTACCTGATCCAACAATTTGATACTTCTGTAATTATTTCTATCTAAGTTGTCACCTTTACCTTTGTAGCAGTTGACTATGGTGCTGCTATAACAGTCATTGGATATGACTCTTTTGTGAACCATCTGATTTACAATAGGGGCAATTAGACCATAACCCACACCACCAGATATTTTAAGCATCTCAGTAGTGATTCCTGATGGGCTGGGGGCTTTCCCTGTCTTCATATCCTCAATTGCTTTATCTACCAAGGAACTTGTCAATTTGGGTAGCTGGTCCTGCAATTGGGTCAACATTTGGCAGACTATTTTCCTCCCATTCAGCAGTCTTTCATAATGGCATTTCCAAGCCTCTTTCTTTGCAGAATTGTTAAATGCAAGTGCACCATCATCCATGCAGACACATTTCTCTCACACAGTCTTGCTATCTGAAACATTTCAGTTTTTTGGTCCTCACACTACTGAACATTGGCAAACTTCTAATCTGATTCTCCCTTGGCTATATATACCTGTTGACTATCTGATACTGTTCCTTGCCACCTCCACTTTTCCAGGCCTGCTTCTTTGTTCTAATGGCCCTGTCTACTGCATTGTTCTACTACCATGTTACCTTAGGTCTGGATGGGACTTTGCACCAGCCACAGGTTTTGTCTGTGACACTCAGAAGGCTGTCATGCAGGAATTCTCAGTTGTCCTCTATGTCACAAGTTTGTAGCTTCTCCCTCTCATCAAATTTAAAATGTACATTTATTGTTTACAGCAAGTCAACTAATCAGAATGTAAACAAATGACATAATTTGAAATTTACTCCAGATAACCAAGCCCCTATCACCATATAGTGGTGCTTGCAACAATACTGTTCAATTTTCCTAAATTTGTTCCTCCCCTCTCTGCCATTTAGCATTAAGTGTTGGTGCTGTTTGGTATGATGAAAGTTACTTTTTACCATATCTTTTTTTAATTTTAGTATCTAATACTACCTTTTTATTGAATGAAGCTGTGAAAGATTTGGCATCTATTTCTAGCAGTTAATTTTGTTAATTGGGTGTTCCTTTACAACACAAATGTGACCACATTGAAGTTCCTACTCTTCTTTTAGTTATATCTAATGGATATCAAGTATAACAAGACATGTCTTGTGACCTCCACCATTTCTCCAATTTGTCAGTATTTGTTCTGTCTTCCTGAACAACCTTCTAAGCAGTGTTCCAGTCAGTCTACATCTGTGAAATACTTCCTCATCCACTGAAACCATATGGTTGACCAACATGAGCTGTCACTCCAGCCAGATTCTTAGAGAAGAGACATGATATGCAGGATCCAACACAGAAACTCAAACAGTCTGAGCTTTTCTCACAAATCATCATTATTTAACGTCCGCTTTCCACGTTGGCATGGGTTAGACAGTTTGACTGGAACTGGTAAGCTGGAGAGCTGCATCGGATTCCAGTCTGATTTGGCATGGTTCCTATGGCTGGATGCCCTTCCTAATACCAATCACTCCAAGACTGTAATAGGTGCTTTTTACATGCCACTGGCAACAGCCACAACTATGATTTCATGGGTGCCATTTATATGATACTGGCAATGGTCATCACTAGGGTTTCACCTGTCATTGCCTCCATGAGGCCCAACATTCGAAGAAAATGTTAGTGACAATGGCTGTGATTACAATTTCACGGGTGCCATATTTACATGACACCATCAACAGCCACGACTATGATTTCACTTGACTCGATGTGTCTCCTCAAGCATGGCATATTGCTGAAGGTCTCGGTCATACAATAATAACACTAATAACAAAAAGAAAAATCCAGAAGATGGCATTTTATTAAAGAATATAATTTTATAGAAATTTTAGTATATATATTGCTGAAACAATACATAATTTTGCAGAAAGTGGAACAATTATATAAAATATAATGGGATGTTTTTGTGTGTAGAGATATTGAAAAAGAAGGCAGAGTGTGAAGGGTAACATTTGCAAGGAAGGGAAATGGAGAGGATGACAACTGCACATAAGCTGAGTTGAGAATAGAAATGGATAGATCCTGCTTCTAATGCCAACAAAGAAGGAATGGAAGAGACTGATGTTGCTGTTGAGAGAGCAGTTACATGAATGGCTAGATGATGAGTGAAAGGTGGGATGTAACTAAATAGAAATAGATGGATTGATTCAGACATCCAAAGTGAAGGAGCATACACGTGACCAACAAGCAAAAAAGTTGTAATTTTATAATTTTAGTAAAATATTCGGAAAGAAAAATAGAAATAGATATTTTGGTCAATTTAAATTCTTCCAGGAATATTTTGGTTCTACTTTTCTAACATCTTAATGTGGAGTCTTCTTTGCATGGCACACATCACTGATTCAGTTAAACAACCACTTGTTTGACTTGTTTCTGGAGATAAAATGTTAAAAAGACATTGTGAATAAGTCATCAAACAATATATCAATTGAGATTACAAAACTAAGAGAACAATATAGGCTTGATCTTTTATCTTTACTTGTTTCAGTTATTGGGTTATTAAAAAATAAATAAAACACCACCTCAGTGCTTGTTTTAAAGCCTGATACTTATTCGATTGAACCTTTTGCTGAACTGCTCAGTTATGGGCCCGTAAACAAACCAACACCAGTTGCCAAGTGGTGGTAAGGAACAAAGCGAGATGTTGGATCTGGTCATTTTTAACATGAAGTAGATAGAATATTTGGGCTGGATATGGCTGAATTATATTCTAAAGGGTTAATGTGTTCATGTCCAGGGAAGCAAGATGTTCAGAGTATGGTTGAGGCCTGATGGTGGATATTCATCTGGTTGCACATTTTCAGGAGATTGATATGCTGGGCAAGACGGGGGTTTTAGACTGATAATACAAACTCTATGTGTGGACATACCATAGCCATATACAGCTTTAAATAAATAGCTGGAGAATGACTGCCAAAGGTCTTATGACACCATTTTCCTAGCTGGGCAGTTAAGACTAAGAAGTAGAGCAAAATAATTCATAAAAGGAATCAGTACAATGTTTGCAACAGAAAATAAATTCACAAATTTTTTTGCTAAGCCTTCCTGAGATACACTACAATCTGACCCAGTGCAATGTCTACGATGTGACAGTTGCAAGAACCCATGACGAAGCTCTCCAAGACATGAACAATAGCTAAGTCATTTCTATTTTTATATATTATCCCTTCTGATGCGCTCCCCTTCCACCAACCCCACCCCGTTTCTCTAACTATACATTTCTGTCTTAAATTCATGATTATTTATGTGTCTCTATTCTCTATATCACTCGATTTATCGTTTTCGCCTTCTTTCTTGAAGTTTTGCTCCTTAGCCCAAACCTGACTGAAATTTGTCTCTCCCCACCTTTAAAAATTACGATTTTAACTCTCATTTCTGTTACCGATTTAAACATTTAATCTCACGGTTAAACACTGCTGTGTTTCTTTCAACTTTTTTCTAAAAACCCAACGAATTTGAGACCAGCATGATGTCCTGCTGCCTCTCTCTCTCTAAATCACTACTCTCTTCTCCCACTTCCTCCTCTTCGACTTGCACGCGACCCCAAACATATAACCAAGTTCACTTCCCAACTTCATCCCAATTCGTATTGGAATTTCTATGTAGAACCCAGAACCCACGACGAAGCTCCCTTAGCCTGTGGTACGCCCACCCTCCCACACCCTCCACCAGTACCGGAAGTTTTAGATCATCTTCCGCGAACACTGCCAGTGACCTTATACCCCCCCCCCTCATAGCGCATAAAGATTGGGTAGTATATGAAGGTTGTAGGTATTGTTTTGTTTATGAATTCTGCCAAATGCAAGCTTTCTTTTCAGGTTCACGACACTGCTTACCCCCATCCCAGGGTCACACGGGCCCACTCCTCCCACACTGTCAGGATTGGCACTCTCAACGTCGGCACGCTGAAAGGTAGGTCTGGTTAGATTGTTGAGATGCTTGAACGGCGACGCGTAGAT
This sequence comes from Octopus bimaculoides, assembly GCF_046866305.1. NCBI lineage: Eukaryota > Metazoa > Mollusca > Cephalopoda > Octopoda > Octopodidae > Octopus > Octopus bimaculoides. The sequence goes on from NC_142928.1 coordinate 88,623,533, forward strand.
CTGTGCTGCATCCAAGAAGTAAGATGGAGAGGAGGTTCTGCGAGGTTCCTCACAGGCAAACAACACAGGGACAAGATTTTCTGGGCAGGAAACACTGACGGGGTCGGGGGCGTAGGAATACTTCTAGCAGAGAAATGGGTTTATAAGGTAATCGAGGTAGTTAGAATATGTGACAGAGTACTTAAGATTAGACTAGTGCTTCATCATAGGCTAGCTACTGTCATCTCAGCCTATGCCCCTCAACCGGGGCTACCGGATGGTCTGAAAGACCAATTCTATGACACCCTCTTGCAAACTACATTGTCGACAAAGGACAGGGACCTTCTCTTTGTGGCTGGTGACTTCAATGGTCATGTCAGACGTCGTGCTGGAGGCTACCATGGCATACATGGAGGCTATGGCTTCGGTTCCCGCAACGAGGAGGGAATCAGACTGCTGGAGTTCTGTGATGCAACCGATCTTATGGTTTGCAATACCAACTTCAGGAAACCTGCATGTCACCTAGTCACCTACCAATCTGGCAGACACTCTAGCCAAATCGACTACATCCTCGCCAGAAATAGAGAAAGAGGGAGGCTTATAAATGCCAAAACCCTCCCTGGCGAAGAATGTACCCCTCAACACAGATTAGTAGTCAGCGACTTCGAGATCAAGGCAATATGGGTGCCCAGAAGTAGACCGGCTTGGAGGAGAAGGGTATGGAAGCTTAAAGACCCTGCAAATGGACAGAGACTTAGAGACAAGTTACTTGAAGCATTTGACGAAATAGAAGGGGATATAGCATCATACAACGTGGAAGACAATTGAAGATTTCTGCGGGACAACCTGTTGAGAGCCACCAACCAGATCTGTGGCTGGTGTAAAGTCCCCTCTCAACCCAGAGTAACGTGGTGGTGGAACAAGGAGGTAGACGGGGCTATTAGACAAAAGAAACAGGCTTGAAAACTGGAAGAACGGTGGTAGCAGGGAATTGTACCAATCTGCCAGAAGGGAAGCTAGGCGACAGGTTTATTTAGCCAGAGGGGAAGCAGATAAGAAAAGATTTGCCAATGTTCTGCGCCGTGAGGACCAAAGACTCGAGGTATTTCGTGTTGCAAGACAGTGTAGGAGAGAGAATAGTGATGTTGTAGGAGAGAAATGTGTTCGCATGGATGATGGTACGCTTGCACTAAATGAGACTGCAAAGAAAGAGGTCTGGAGATGCCACTATGATAGATTGCTTAATAAAGAGAATGAAAGGGAGAAAGAGAGCCTGCCGTATGTCGACCCAACAGAGGGACCAGCTATCAGAGTTGACAGTACCAGGGTAGATAAAGCAATTAAGAGTATGAAGACAGGGAAAGCCCCTGGCCCATCAGGAATCACTGCAGAGATGCTCAAAATATCTGGCAGTGTTGGCTACAGCCTAGTCACCCATATTACGAACCAGGTGATACACGAAGGAGTCATACCCAATGACTGGTGTAGCAGCACCATAGTCAACTGCTACAAAGGTAAAGGTGACGCTTTAGATACAAATAATTACAGAGGCATCAAGCTGTTAGATCAGGTTATGAAAGTTACGGAGAGGGTCATAGCCCAACTAATTAGGGAGCGAATCAATTTAGATGAGATGCAGTTTGGGTTCGTGCCAGGTAAAAGCACCACTGATGCCATATTTCTAGTGAGACAGTTGCAAGAGAAATACCTAGCCATGGATAAACCTCTGTACCTGGCCTTCGTTGACATGGAGAAAGCCTTTGACAGGGTCCCCCGATCCCTTATCTGGTGGTCAATGAGGAAACTTGGGATAGAAGAATGGTTAGTGAGAGCTGTGTGAGCCATGTACAGAGATGCTGCCAGTAAGGTGAGGGTTGGAAATGAGTACAGTAATGAATTCCGGGTAGAGGTAGGGGTCCACCAAGGTTCCGTCCTCAGCCCCCTCCTATTTATCATAGTCCTGCAGGCGATCACAGAGGAATTCAAGACAGGTTGCCCCTGGGAGCTCATCTATGCTGATGACCATGCACTAATTGCGGAGTCACTATCAGAACTAGAGAAGTTTCAGGTGTGGAAGCAAGGACTAGAATTGAAGGGGCTTAGAGTCAACCTAGCAAAAACCAAAATCCTAATAAGTAGGAAGGTAGATAAAATACAAACCCCTTCAGGTAGATGGCCCTGCTCAGTATGCAGAAAAGGAGTAGGTAGTAACTCTATAAGATGTATCCGGTGCAAGCTATGGACACATGAGAGGTGCAGCAACATCAAAGGCAGATTAACTACGAAGTTAGTTTTTGTATGTGGCAGATGTTCAGGTGCAATAAACACTGTAAACAAACAGGAAACAACTTCTATCTCATTCCAGGGAGAAAAACTAGAGGTAGTCGATAGCTTCCACTATCTGGGTGACCAAGTTAGTAGTGGGGGTGGGTGCACTGAAAGTGTAGCTGCTAGAATAAGAATAGCCTGGGCAAAGTTTAGAGAGCTCTTACCTCTGCTGGCGACAAAGGGACTCTCACTCAGAGTAAAAGGCAGACTGTATGACGCATGTGTACGAACAGCCATGCTACATGGCAGTGAAACATGGGCTGTGACTGCTGAGGACATGCGTAAGCTCGCAAGGAATGAAGCCAGTATACTCCGATGGATGTGTATTGTCAGTGTGCATACTAGACAGAGTGTAAGTACCTTGAGAGAAAAGCTGAACATAAGAAGCATCAGTTGTGGTGTGCAAGAGAGACGATTGCGCTGGTTTGGACATGTGGTGAGAATGAATGAGGATAGCTGCGTGAAAAAGTGCCACACCCTAACAGTTGAGGGAACCCGTGGAAGAGGTAAGCCCAGGAAGACCTGGGTTGAGGTGATGAGGCAAGACCTTCGAACATTGGGCCTCACCGAGGCGATGACTACTGACCGAGACCTTTGGAAATGTGCTGTGCGTGAGAAGACCCGGCAAGCCAAGTGAGACTGGCTCTTGTGCGGGTGGCACATAAGATGTACCATCTTGAGCGTGACCGTTGCCAGTACCGTCTGACTGGACTTTGTAGGGTTTTCAAGTGAGATCGTTGCCAGTGCCCCTGGACTGGCTCTTGTGTGTGTGGCACATAAAAGACACCATTTCGAGCGTGGCCGTTTTCGTGCCGGTGGCACGTAAAAGCACCCGCTACACTCTTGGAGTGGTTGGCATTAGGAAGGGCATCCAGCTGTAGAAACTCTGCTAAATCAGACTGGAGCCTGGTGTAGCCACCTGGTTCACCAGTCCTCAGTCAAATCGTCCAACCCATGCTAGCATGGAAAGCGGACGTTAAATGATGATGATGATGATGATGATATATATATATATATATATATATATATATATATATATATATGTATATAATAATAAATATACAGGGATTAGCATTGAGTTGCTTCTCCAACATACTGAAAATTTAGAAATAGCAGTCAAAGAACTACTGATTCTAAACTACAAATTTTTCTCTAAAACGGATGGCGATATCTATGGCACACATAGAACAAAAAACCGGAGGGAAAAGCGTAAACAAAACAAGTCTTTAGTTAATTGGATACGAATCGTTTCATGGTTAAGTGAATGAAAATTTCACTATTCCAATCTTCAGCCCAAATATTCTGATAAATTTGAAAGTGTCTCTAAAAAAAATTCACGGTAATTTTTGGCCATGCGACACCAAAAATCAACGATAAGAAAGGCACTTACGAATTCATCGGCTAGTGAGTTCAGGCATCTCACCTCATATATATATATATATATATGTACTTACAGACAGGAAACCAAAAGATGGGGAGAAAATAGTGTAGAGAAGAGTCGCATCAAAAAGATTAAGATAAACTTACTTGGAACTGGACGTTCATCATCATCATCATCATCATTGTCAATCAAATAATAATATAAATACATACATATATATAATATGTGTGTGTGAGTGAGTCTGCGTCTTTGTCTCCTTGTCTTGATAGTGTGATAGTTGTAAATGAGTGTCACTGTCATACAAGCAGTGTCATTCACTTCCAACATTCTGCAAAAATGTCTTGCCATGAGGAAATATTACCTTGCATGGAAACAAGAAAGGCATCCAGGTGTTGAAAATCTGCCTCAAACTGTCCCACCCATGCAAGTTTGGAAAATTAGACTAAAATAATGACATTGATAACATTAATGAGAACGATACTGGAGTTGATTCAATCACTAAATTCTCTCCCTCACAAAATTGTTTTGGATAATATGGTTAAAATGTCCTACACAGTTGTGCCACAGGTTAAAAATCAAAAGATTCCTAGTGATATCTGTATATATATATACATAGTAAAAATACTTACACAATTTCATTTTTGGTTAACATTTTGCCTTCAGCCATAATCTCAGCTACTTTTGCTACAATTGGATCGTGATTCAAACTTGCAACTGCCAATATCTCTTCTCCCCTACAAAGAAAAGCAGAACAATTACTTTGAAGGAGGTTGAGTTTAAGTGAGAACATGAATGAAATATATCTTTAAAAAACTCCTTCAATTAACAAAGCACCCAAACAATAAAATAAGTCGCAAAAATTTCAATATTTAAAGATATTATGTCTGTGAGATTAAGTTACGGACTACTGACTAATCATCTGCCCAAATTTTACTATAGCTGTTATGTAATGCAAAGCTTACAACTGATTTCTTTGGTTTTCCTATTCTGCTCTTACTTCACAGCTGAATGGTTAAGTGCTGAGAATAATATATCAAGTCATCCCATAAGTTCTGTCCGATTTTACCTTTTTTAAAATTGAATGAAATTTAATAGTATTTTAGAATGTCTAATGGAATTAAAAATTATTTTTATGCATTTGTGTACATTGAAACTAATTAAATATTATTTCACAGAATAATACAATTAAAATTTCTTTGATTAAAACCCTTTCTAACATGGAAGTATACAAAGAGCATTTAAGGCACATAATGCTTTATGAGTACAAAAAAGGAAACTCTGCAAACAAAGCGACTCGAAACATACACTCAGTTTATGGGAAAGAATGCTTGAATGAAAGAACTTGAAGAAGCTGGTTTGCAAAATTCAGAAGTGGAGATTTCAGCCTTGAAGATGAAGATCGAACAGGAAGTCCAGTTGAGTTTGATGATAAGCTCCTTGAGGCATTACTTGAAGAAAATCCTGCATTATCAGTTGAAGAATTGGCAATAAAGCTTAGTTCAAACCATACAACTGTTCATTGTCATCTTCAACAACTTGGAAAGGTTCCTAAACTTGGAAAATGGGTGCCTCATGAATTGTCCGAAAGCAACCGCAAATCCCAAGTTGACATCCGCCCTTCTCTCCAATCTCGCAAACTCATTTCATCCTTTTTGAATAGACTTGTGACTGGTGATGAAAAATGAATCTTCTATCGAAATGTTAAACGTCGTAAACAGTGTCTTGGTAAAAGGGAAAACGCTCAACCACAACGGAAAAATGGTTCTTCTCTCTAGCTGGTTGGATTGCAAAGGAGTAATTCACTTTGAATTCTTACCACCTAATGCAACAATCAATGCTCAAGTCTACTGTCAGCAATTAGAGCGTTTGAACCAGCTTTGAAGAAAAAAAGACCAGCTTTAGTAAATCGAAAAGGTGTGATGCTTCATCAGGACAATGCGTGACTCCACACTGCAAAGATCACATCACAGAAGATCGAAGAGCTTGGTTGGGAAAAAATTCCTCATCCACCTTATTCTCTCGACCTTGCTTCTTCAGACTACCATTTGTTTCGTAGTTTACAGAATCATTTGGGGGACATAACTTTCGCAAGCCAGGGGGAGGTCGAAACTGACATTTCAGAGTTTTTCGCTTTGAAACAGAAAGAGTTTTACATTGATGGGATTAAAAAGCTTGTAAATAGATGGAAGGAAGTCATAGATAATTAGGAAAAGTACATTAATGATTAAATTTCAATTAAATATAACATTTGATCACTTGTTTTCTTTATTCAAAATTCGGACAGAACTTATGGGATGACCTGATACAATTTGAGGTCAATTGGTCTAACAAAAATCTAACCTTGTATGCTAGCACAGAAAAATAGATGTGAAACAACAAAAAATATATATACATAATGCAATAATATTAGGTATTTAAGAAAAAAAAAGAGAAATTTGAAGCAAGGTTATTAATCATCCAACTCACTTTGTGTAGAAGCAAGCTATTTTCTCATCATCTCCATGGACAACAATATCATTATAATCCTTTCCATAACCTGCAGATTAAAATAAATTTGGATCTAATCTGAGCAACTTAATATTCATTGAATTTATTGTAAAACAATTGTCAAAAAACATAGCAAAAAAAAAGAAAAGAAAGTTTAGGAGATAATTGTAGAGTTTTCATTTAATCAGAGGCAATGTCTTTCTGAGTCAATTGATTTGTCTCTTTCAAAGAGTATTGTCTAACTTTTTCTAACTGTTTATTTAACCTGATGAAGTCAGTTTAGTTGATACATAGAAATTTTTAAGGCAGATAAGAGTTTCAGAGAATTAGGAAGGATTAGGAGAAGATTGGAGCATTATTTGTAAATGAGACAATCATATCAGGAGTGATAGAGCTTGCTAATCAAACCAAATAAATGTATAGTTCTTTGAAATACTTTGCCAATTTTCTTTTTAATCAAAAATCAGAAAACTTTATGCATTTAATAAAAATCGAGGTTATTTGTATATGTAGTGAACTGATAAATTTTACATAGATTTGATACAAAACGGTTTGGTACTTTGGAAAGTTATACAATTAACCAAATTATGCAATTATCTGTTTTGCAATAAGTGGAATAGTGTGTGTATATATATAATATATAGCTATAGTTAAAGTTAAGAATGCAAATGTTCAATTCTGTTTCACTCTATAGTGCTCATTATAATTATTATTGTTATTCATTTAGCTATCTATTTAGCAGTATGTTATAGGAAAGTTAAGAAATCCAATTGTTCAACTCTTATAGCCCGGAATTTATGATAAATGTTCTGTTGTTCTTAAACTTGCTTTAAAATATTCCCAATTTAACATAAACACACTGTAATTTTTCTTTCACTTCACATGTAAAGTAGATGGGACGATATTAAACAGAGATGTTACATTCATATTAGATAGAAATTTTCATTAATCTTATGAAACTCCAAAAGACAAACCTGCATAGCGGATACTTTTACCAAACATCATCGTCCAAAAACAGGGCACACTTCTGATTTTGATATTCTTTCCCAGCATGTTAAGTGCTGCATTCTTTCCTACAAAAATTTCAAAGAAATATCTAACTTGAAGCAGAATATGATAGATTTAGAATATCAGATATAGTATAAAATACAGAACACATACTAGCTATTCCTAATAGAATGTACTTCACTTCTGACCTGTCAGAGATAGCTAAATAGGTAACTGAAATTATCCTTTTATACAATATTGTTGTCTTAATTTGTTTATGCTTTTGTATTAGGTGAAACTGTATTGAGGTAGATTTTTCCATAGTCAGATGTTATTCCTATCACCAAACTACACTGGTTTCTAAATATGGTGATATTCAGTCTTTTAAGTAACAACAGCTAGAACATGCTTTTGTGGAGGACTGTAAAAAACTGACAATGCATGCACAATGGCTTTCATTTACAATCAATGTACACATATCAAGAGAAGGGGAATACATACAGATATAACGTGTAGCCTTCAATTGCAAGTATGACCTGGTAGCCTTTCACTAATTGCTATAGGTGTTAATGTGAGTAGATATAGAGACTGTCTCATCTTGACTCACTCTTCACTCAGCAGAACATTGAGAGTGTGACAGATGGAAGGAGTGACAGCTGTACCAATAGTTCGGTGGTACTTATTTTCAGCTGAGTAAACTGAAGCAATGTGAAATGAGTGTCTTGCTCAAGGACACAATGTATTAGCTGTTCCAGGAACCAAACTCACTACCTTATGATCATGAGCCCAACATTCTAACTACGAGATCGTGCATTGTCAAACAATCCCCTGCCTCCCTTCCATCAACCACTCTTTCACAATCTCATGAACTCACCCACTCACTCTCTCCAATCTCTGGCCCACTCACCATCATTACCATCTTCTCTGTTTCATCACTCTTCTCTCTTGAGGCAGCATGATTCCCCTCCAATACAAGACTCTTTTTTTCTTCTCTCTTACTTTCCCCCACTCCAGTTGAGAGCAACCTCTAAACTTGAATGACATGTCACTACAAACATTAAATCTCACTCTCACTGAGGCCCCTGGCTTAGCAAAGGCTGCATCACAAAGATTGATCTGTTTCTTTAGGGACAGGAAATATTTCAGTCCCCAACATCTATTAATCCTTTACGTAGCTCAGGTGAAACCCACAATGAAATACTGCTTCTACTCATACTGGCATCTTAGACTACATCTGTAAAAAGGCCATGCAACTGACAGCTTCAAAGTCACTCACCAACATACTCGAGTCTCTGCTTCACAGATTTGTCATATATATATATCTATCTCTCTTTCTCACTTTCTGTCATTTCTACTGATGGCACAATTCTGAATTGACCATAAACTGATTGAATTTATGATCAATTTAATCGATTTTAAAATTGACTGAAGAACTTGTTACAAAAGTAACAAGGACTTACCTGGGAACTTGTGTAACAAGTTCTGAGCAAAGACACTATAAGTTGTTTTTGTATCGACCAGTTTATGTGAACCAGTACTCTATAATTAGCCCTTATAACATTAGGTCAATATATCAGATATAATAAGATAGCCAAAACATTACAGGGCAGTATATTAGTCTAAAAATGCAACCCACTTCTATTGTTTTCTGACCAAATAAGCTTAATTTCAATGTTCACTTTTCTATGCTTGCATGGGTTGGATGGGTATTTTTTATTGAAGTAGATTTACTATGGTCAAATGTCCTTCCTAGCACCAACTTTTAAGGTAATGTTAGAAATGAATGACACAGTTAGTATGACAATGTCAATCACTCTATGACTGTCATGCAATGCCAATACAAAGACACACACACATACACACAGTGTTTTCTTTAAGTTTCCATCTACCAAATCCCATTGACAAAGATTTGGTTATTCTGGGGTTATAATAGGCACTTGCCCAAAGTGTCACACAATGGCATTGAACCTGAAACATTGTGGTTGGGAAGCAAACTTCTTAACCACATAGTTATACCTGCAACTCTGTGTAGTTAAACAATGCCATTGTGCAAAAGAGATAAGAAGGACTTACCTTGAGCATGAGCCATCTGCCAATGTTGCACATTGGAACCATTGTTAGATCTCAGAAACAATGGAAACTCAGTGATGTCTCCAGCAGCATAGATTCCTTCTACATTGGTTTGCATGTACTGAAAAATGAGAAGGAAAAATGTTAGTATTTTACAGACTTTGTTTTCTTTGAAGAACTGGACATTACAAGTTATAGTAATGCAAATGTGTAGTTATTGTTCCTCCACTACAATAATAATAACAAGGATAATCTTTTCTGGTATAGGCAGAGGGGCTGAAATTTTTGTGGGAGGGGCTAGTCAATTTCATTAACCATAGTGGTCAATTGGTTCTTATTTTATCAACCCCATTCCCAAAGGATGAAAGGTGAAATTGACTTCAGTGGAATTTGAACTCTGAACATAAAGCCAAAAGAAATTCTAAGCATTTTTCCTGGTTTGCCAACAATTCTGCCATGTCACCATCATAATAATTGTAATAATAATGACGACGACGACGACGACAACAACAACAACGAGGACTCAGCACAAACCTCTGCCAAGGCAACACCAACGTCTTCTCAACGATTAGCCAGAGATGATTTTTAAAATGAGAATATCTGAAATAAACTCAACTGCTCTCACAAATGAGAATACTAAAAATGAACCCGGCCACACTCAAAAGTTAAGTAAAAGAACAGGAAAAATAATCCAGAATTCTGGTCTAGTACCAGATTGATCCCAAAATCTAATCAGTTTGTGCCAGTCACGAGGCCAAACATCCCTGAAAGTTTCATCTGAACCCATCCAGTGGTTCTTGAGATATTTGTCCACAGACAAACAAACACAACTGAAAACAATACCTCCACCTTCGCTAAGGCAGAGGTAATAATCCAGAATCCTTGTCCGGTACCGGATCAATCCCAAAATCTAATCAGTTCATGCCAGTCACAAGGCCAAACATCCTTGAAAGTTTCATCCTAGTCCATCGAGTGGTTCTTGAGATATCTTGTCCACGGACAAACAAACATGACTGAAAACAATACCTCCACCTTTGCTAAGGTGGAGGTAATAATCCTTTTTACTATAGGTACAAGGCCTGAAATTTGTGGGAGGGGGATAGTAGATTACATCAACACCAGTGCATAACTGGTACTTAGTTTATTGACCCCCAAAAGGATGAAAAGCAAAGTCAACTTTGGCGGAATTTGAACTCCTAATGTAAAGGTGGATGAAATGCTGCTAAGCATTTTGCCCAGTGCACTAATGATTCTGTCAATTTGCCACCTTACTACTACTACTACTACTACTACTACTACTACTACTACTACTACTACTACTACTACTACTACTACTAATAATAATAATAATAATAGTTTCAAATTTTGTCACAAGGACGGCAGTTTAGTGGAAGGGAATGTGTTGATTACACTGACTCTGGAAGGATGAAAGGCAAAGTCGACCCTGGTGGCATTTGAACTCAGAATGTAAAGTTCGTCGAAATACTGCTAAGCATTTTGCCCAGTGTGCTAATGATTCTGCCAGCTTGCCACCCTAATGATAATAATAATGGTTTCAAGTTTAGTCACAATGGCCTGCAATTTTAGTAATAGGAGATTTGTTAATTACATCAAACTAATAATACTAACAATAATCATAATATGAAAGGTTTCTGATTTAGGCACAGGGCCAGCAATTTTGAGGGTAGCAGTAGACAATATCATTGACAAGTCCTTAATTGGTACTTTGCTTTTCATGCCAACAGGGCTGCTTAAACAAAGTTGATCTCAGTGGGATTTGAACACAGAATGTAAAGAGCCAGAACAAATGCTACAAGGCATTTTGCCTGACAATAAAATTCTGCCAATCCACCAATATATTTATTGTTTGTTTACTGTGATTTTTAATTCTGGCAAAAATCAGACTGAATCAACCCAATAACAGGTATGTTATCAACCCTGGTAAGGTCCTAGCAATCTACGATTACATTTTACCAGTGATTTCTGACAATAGTCAATACCCTGGAGAAGGATGAACTTTGCTACAGTTTGTACATAGCACTTGCACCAATTTTTCAATACGAAAAACAAATATGTAGTGACAGATTTTTTTTTTCTCAATAATTACTTTTTAAAATATTCACTAATGTTTTTAATTAACTTACTTCATTAACACAAACGAACCCATATGAATTTTTTTGCAAAGGTGTACCTTCGAGATATGCTGTTGCTGGTGTAACTCCTTTTAAAGAAAACAAAATGAGAAAAAAATTCAAGCAACAAGAAAAATTTGAATGGGTACAATTTAAATATTAATTTGAGTTTTATCCTGGGGGGGGGGGGGGGGGATAGAGCAGTCTAGTAAAGAATGCTTTTGTTTTTTATAGGTTCAGATCACCAGATATCATAAGACCGTGAAAGCCATACTTTCTCAAAAATATTAGCAATGTAAGCAAAATGAAGTTCTTACATTATTTGATGGCATAAAAGATGGATGGATCAAGAAAACAGATATTTGATGTATCATCATATAAGTACTATCGTTAATAACATTAGGAAACTGAATTTCTCGTCAACAGAACTCTAAATACTTTTGCCTAACGCTTTAGTATTTATATATAGTATCTCTCAGACATATATCTGATAGTTAAGCCATTCTCCATCTGTTGTGGTCCTACTGAATCTGTCTTGAATGCTTTTAATCATAGGTTTACTCAGGGCCAAATACGAGCTAAATAACAATAGATCTACAAGAGCAAGCAAAACAGGGATCCTGTGATTTACAGATGTTTCCCTCAATTTTATACATATAGCTTTTTTGGAAAAAAGTGCATCTTATATGCCATTGAATTTTAGAACCTCAGTTTACAAAGAACTTACCTCAACTCAACATTGATCATGTTTGTAACTGATTGAGGAACTCCATGAAATAAATATTGCTACTGCGATACTTGAGTGTCGTCAAAGGCAGGACAGAGTTCAATAGTTGGCCAATAGTGATGGGAAGAGTTATTATGCCATGAATGTTATCAGTCTAACTACATGGTGAAGTTCACAGAACCAATACTCTAAATATACCATGTTCTCATCTAGTTCAGGACCTCATTGCACATTGACATGCAGTGGTTTATAGTATTGAGTGCAATGTAGAATTGTCACATTGCACTTGAACTGAGGTTCTAAGATTTAATGACATATAAGATGCACTTTTTCCAAAAACATGTCTCAAAAAAGCCATATGTATAAAATTGAGGGAAGCATCTATAAATCACTGGATCCTTGTTTTGACTGGTCTTGTAGATCTATTGCTATTCAGTCCTGAGTTGGCTCTGATTAAGTAAACTTACAATTAAAAGCATTCAAGACAGATTGAATAAGACCACAACAGATGATGGAGAATGGCTTAACCATCAAATATATACCTGAGAGTTACTATATATAAATACTAAAGCATTAGGCTTAAGTATTTAGAATTCTCTTAACAAGAAACTCAGAGTTTCCTCAGTGTTATTAATGATAGTACTTCTATGATGATATATCAAAATAACTGTTTTGCTGATCTAAATCCATGAACACAGAAAGACAGAGCATCTTCACTATCAAATGAGCCGCTGATTCTATGACTTCCTTTCTATTATAAATTTCATATTAACTATGTTGAGCTGTATGTATATCTCTGTATTTCAGACAAGAATGGTATTACAATATTAGAAATAGTATAGGTAAATGCTGAAGACGGACCATCCACTTGGGTCAGCTTTGCATGGATACACACATATAACCAAGTAATTATTTAACACCAATTCATAGGTCAACTACTTTGGATATGCCATGTTATAATCTAGTCTGGAGGATCATACTGCACTCTGCCATATTCTGCTGCTAACAGCATTGTACACCTATCTTGCTATCTACTCTATTTACATATAATAAAAGACTCAAGTGATGGCTATTTTTGAGGAGTTAGTCAGCAAAAAAGTCAATTCAAGGAGCTTCTCATACAGTAGCAGCAACACATACTCCTGAGGAAGTGCGGGATTTTTTTTATCTCAGAAGTGGCAAGTGAGATTAGAATGCCTAGTATAGACTTTGAGAAGATAGAGAACTGTTTTGGTAAGAGCGAATAGATGAATAAAAGTGATCTTTAAAAAGTAGAACAACATGTATGAGAGAGAGAGAGAGAGAGAGAGAGAGAGAGAGAGAGAGAGAGATAGAAAGAGAGAGAGTTCATAAACGAAAGAAATATTATTTAAAACTGGTTTCAAGATAGGCTGGGTACAACCAAAAATTTCAAAGAAACAGTTCACTGTAGTTTCAAAAAGAGTAAAAAAAAAAACAATAAGCCCTACAGTGGATCATGTTCTGACAGCTAGACAAAGCTTATCTTCCTTCAGTATGTTAAAATAAGTACAAAACTGTAACGATAAAGAATATTAATGAATAGTTACCAATTCCAACAACACAAACATCAGCTGGTAGTTCCTCACCATTGGCTAAAACAACAGATACCAACTTGCCATCCTTTCCTTTAAGTTCTGCTGCTGAGGTGTTGAACTGGAATTTCACACCTTTATCTATATGTAACTGTGAAAGAAACATTATGCAAAGAAACTTCATATATTTATGGCAGTTGATTTCATTTTTGTTTTCATGTTTAGTTGCATGTAATTCATTACCTCTATCATGTATGCACATCTCATTTTCAACCAACGAGGGTCAAGTGTTCACATGATAATTCTGAAAAATTCCTGCTTTATAAGAAGCTGATTTAGGTGCAATATTTCAGAGAAAATTCAGACTCTCTTTGCTCAGTCCTAGATAAATTCTGCTCTCAAAAGCTGTTTTCACAGCTACATACTCAAACCAGTGTGATTTTCCAAATAGCTTTTTTCACAGTCAATTACCAACTCGGAGATGGTGAAGAATCAATACCATATGTTTTTGCAGCAATGTGCCTGTCAGTTAGTCATTAAGATTTCAACACCTGTAAATATGATTTTGATAATTTGACACTGTCTGTTTTCATGAAGCCCTGTACAACTGTAGCAATAAATATGCATATAAACTGCCACCAAGTCTTGTCACACCACACACAACATATCCATACATGTATGTACCTTAATTAGTATTAATACCACTGCATATTGCCAAAGACTGGAACTTCATATTTGGTTCGTTTTTTTCATTATATGTTCCTGTTTGTTAATTTCTTTCCAGGTTTTCTTCTCACTTCAATATGGCCTCTTAAAATAGTAAGTTTTTCTCTAATCATATCTGTAACATCAGACTATTTGGTTTGTTGACAGAATAAAAATCTGTGTGTAGTTCAAATACAAAAATATTTAATTATTCACAGAAAAATACTGTTGTTGCAACAATCACTGAAAATATATATTTGCACTAAAAGAATCAATTTGTGAGTGTCTGGGCAAGATGTTTGCATCAGTAATGATAGAGGATTGTCGAAGTCACTGAATCTCATAGCTGAAGTGAGTGGTATAAGTTCCTGCAGGAAGTTGACTTTAGCTGTATCAGTTACCAAACAAATGATCTGCATACACATGCACGTAATGGTCTGTCAAAGAAAGGGCATCAAAGACAAAATTGTTAATGTCATTCCAGTGTTATTTACTTCTGAGATTCTAACAAGTTAAGCCTTTGCTGGATTGATTGTGTTCTTGCTGGTCAACCCAGCTCCTGATAAAAACAAGTTCTTAATGTGACAACCAAAGATGTGAATGGCTAGCTGCTTGCTGATGTCAAAACCCTGTTTTGGTATTTACATTTGGTTTCTGTTTGAACACAGTGATTCAGGTTCAATTCATATGCATTGAGTTGATGTTGGGACTCTGCTAATATTCCTGCTACATATCTATTGAGATATGAAGAAGACACTGCCAGAAAGGTGTCAACTGTTACAACCAAATAAAACATATACACTCTCATATATATCAAAACAATTGCAGTTTTTTTATCTACCATCCTAACTGGAATGAAAAGAAATGGTTAACTTAGGAATTAAACTAACCCTCGCCAATTTACAAAGATGTGTAATACCATTGTTCAGCTCCAGTTTCTAGAGCATTTAGCCTTAACTGACTACTGGATAGGATGCTGATCCATTACAGGTAGGTATTTTTACAGAATAAATTGAGCTCAAAACTGCAAACAAACAAAATACTGGTCAATTCTTCACTGCTGTTGATGCTTACATATCTGGTGTATATAGCTTGCAATGATGTCAGTGTTTGACAAAAATATACTAGAATGATTTCCCATCACCTTCTGCATGGAGATGAAGCTGGAGATTTTTATGTGGCAAGTTAATTACAGGCATGACCTTTTGTGCAAGTATTATTAATAGATATGAATTAAAACACTTCTGGCTGTGATCAAAAGCCAGTGATGAATGTAACTCAATGAGCTTTTGTGTTATTATTCTATGGGACCTTTTCCTAAACATCATGTTTATCTGAGTGAGGAAGCTTATCTAGTCATCTTTAAAGATGACTGATGACTTGTGCGGTGACTTAATTTGAAATGAAGCATTGCACACCACCAACTTCACTCTCATCTGTGACCATCTTTGATCCAATGGCAAGACCAGGTGAAGATACTTGGGGAAAGAGATGGATGTAGTGGATGACCAAGTTGTCTTGCTTGCCTCATCTTGCTCTCTGCACTCCACAATGCATTACTGCAGCCACTTTCCCCTCTGTTGAGCCATGAAGGTTTCTTCAACAGAGTGAGCCAAATCCAGTCTTCATATGCATAAGTAGGCAAGCCCTGATATGCTAATTAACCATAGCACCTTGACAGGTGCTACTACTCCAGGTCAAAGTAAACCTGAGAACAATAGAGACTAAGAGGTGGTTCCAGACTCTTCAAAACCCTGGAACTCTCAAACGAGTCTCACTACAAGATGTAGCTTGAAGTCATACCTAGGATCCTACACATACACACACATCAACACATTGCATCTCAGATGATGAAGATGATAATGATTACAATAACAACAAATACAAGGATGACATACTTGCAGTATTTTTTCAGCCAAATGATTCCCCAAAACAGTCTTGAATGGTAAATTTTCTAGACAGATCACAGTGACAGACTTGGCTTGCTCCAAAATTGCAGCAGCGACTTCCATACCTAGTGGGAAGAAACCAAAAACAGCCAATTAGTAATTAAGTGTGGAATGGGTGGGGCACTTTTTAAAAATTTCTTTTGAAAATACAACTATAATATGCTTGAATCAATTGGGCTAAACAAGCAATCTTTAGTCTCAAACAATTATGATGAAATTAAGTGAAAAAGGAACAAAGGAAGAGAGAGAGAAAAAAAAAACGAAAAGATGTGTGTGTATATAATTCTTAGTATTATGCTGTAAGGAGGAAATGTACATTAAACTCTCTGTTCATTTCTTCCTTACAGTGTAAAAATAAATACTACGAAATTTTATTCTTTCATCAGGATATTTTTTTGCTGGATTACTACATTGATGCAAACTATAATCTAGGTTATCAGATTACACTCATTTATTATTATTATTGAGTGAAAGAGCAGTGCATGCCATCAAAGTGACACTGGGGTACAAATATACAAAGCCCAATATACCCATCACAACTACTCGTCTGATAAGGGAACATCAGGCACATGCATCACAACCATATGTGCATGACTTGGTGATTTCATATCAAGATTAGCAGTGTATGACCTTGCAGGTGGGGCCCAGTTAGATTTTTTTTCAGGACAAGTAGCTCATCCAGCTTAAAAGGTCCTTGAATAAGATTTGTTTAAAGATGTTAAAATGAAACACCCATGTTTCCAGAGGTGTTTTATTCAAACCCAAAAGAATTTCTCTCAACACAAGGCTATGAAGCTCCCCCACTACTTCTGCTCATGATCAGAGATGCACATATCATCAGTCACCAAGGGACATGCTCAACAGTTATGGTCAAACAGCTGACAAGCAAATCTGTGGTATTGAGCAGAATATTTCCTGTAGTCCATCTCTTATACCAAAACAAAACATGTACATGATAACACTTTCAATCAGTTAAGATCAGAAGCCATGAGAGCCAGTGCCTGGTACTGCATCATATTATTATGGCAGCAAGCAAGCACGATTGTTACCTTGCCAGACAAAATAATAAGCAACATTTCTTCTGGCTTTACGTTCTGAGTTGAAATGCTGCTGTGGTTGACTTTGCCTTGCAGAGTCAATAAAATAAGTACCAGTTGAACACTGGGTCAATGTAATCGACTTACCCCTTACCCTAAAATTGCTGGCCTTGTGCCAAAATTTGAAGCCATTATTATTAAGTGGGCAAAACTATTAGCTGTTACACAGAAATGCTTTGTAGTACTTCTTGCGGCTCTTTACATTCTGGCTTCAAATTCCATAAGGTTGACTTTGCCTTTCATCCTTTCAGGGTCAATAAAATAAATACCAGTGGAGTTGTGGGGTCGATGTAATCAATTAACCTCCACTCCACAAAATTTCAGGCCTTGTGCCTATAGTAGAAAGAATTATTATAGTGCATCTATGTCTGTTGAACTTAGAGAACATGTTGCTCAACAGAATGCTTAAGTCTCTGACAACACTTCAAATTTCAGGTGCCAATCTTTGATTGCTACTTAATAACCTATGGATATATGGCTTCAGGAAGGTGAACTTAACATTTAGACCATACATCCTGATTACAGGCTAGTGGAACCAATGCTCATATAAAACATTTAAAAAAATGTGGTTTCTATGTAAAACTACTGGAGTAGATTACACTTAAAATTAATCCCCTGTAACAATGTTTGATCACTGATTTCATTTTATCTACAAAATCTATTGAGTGCATTTAATCCACCATCCTCCAATAGTCCGTTGCTAGGATTCATTTCTCTTTCTTTCTCTGATTCATCAATAATGCTTTATTAACCACTTCTGTTGGGGTGGTAAAAAAGTTTGTAGCGTATTTTAAGTAAAATTTATTAGCAATATTTAGATAGTTGTACATACCTTTACTCAACCACATATTTCCTATTTTGTTCCACTACCTTTCACAATATTTGAGGCAGCTTCATGATCTCATCCTTCCAGAAAATTCTGGGTCATGAACTGGTATAAGTAGTTTTTATACCCTTTTAAAGAATCGAAGTTCTTTCTATTAAGAGAATTTTGCAGGGATTGAAATAAATGAAAATCTAAAAGCGCAAGGTCAGGTGGGTGGGTTAGGACATCCCACACAAGCTGTACCAATTTCTGCCTAGTCGGCAAAGAAATGTGCAGTTTAGCATTGTTCTGATGTCCGGTTGCAGTCTAGCATTGTCCAGTTGCCCAATTCTGGATGTTTTTCATCAATCACCTCCTTTAATCGGTCTAATTGGGAACAATAATAGTTTGAATTTAACATCTGATTTTGTGGAAATAATACACAATGCCCTTCTAGTCCCACCAGATGTAGAGCATCACCTTCTTCAGAAACAAACCAGCTTTTGTTGAGATTGAAGGTGGTTCATTTTGTTTTCCCCAAGACCTTTTTTCATGTAATGTAAATAATCCAATTCACATGAGATATATGGAGAATCTCCATGTTGTCTTGCGTAGTCTGACATGGATTATTTTTATTAAAGTCCTGACTGTAAGCCTGTTGGAACATTCACAATCTTCCAGATCAAAATTTTCAGTTCTAAACCAAGCGAACCACTTACAAACAGTACTTTCAGCTATGACACCGTCTTTGTAAACAGCACATATTTTCTTTGTTATTTGTGCAGCATTTTTGCCTTTCCGGAAATAAAAGAGCATTAACTGACGAAAATGTATTTCATTTCTTTCATTTTCAATTTCATAAGAACAGTAGAAGTTAATAATCCACACAAAATTCAAATAAAAAAATGTGTTGAGATCTCCTCTTTCAGAAAATATATATATGTCATATGTTTCTGTCA
Source organism: Octopus bimaculoides (assembly GCF_046866305.1). Classification (NCBI taxonomy): domain Eukaryota; kingdom Metazoa; phylum Mollusca; class Cephalopoda; order Octopoda; family Octopodidae; genus Octopus; species Octopus bimaculoides. The sequence continues at coordinate 88,642,692 of NC_142928.1, forward strand.
TGTGATAAAACAGATCACATGATTAAACATCACCAATTGAAAAACGCTACAAACTTTTTTACCAACCCAATAATTCCATGTATTCATATATTAGTTGCACATCATTAATCAAGCCAAAGCTGGATCCTCTATATAGTCCTTCAAAATGCAAGAAATAGTAGCCAGATTTCCCTCAAAATGCACCTACCAAATTAACAAAGAAAGAATACATTGGATAATGTAGCATTAAATACACTAAGCCTAATGAACAAGACAAAGTAGTCAAGATGAGAATGCTAAACCAGAGATTCCTGGCTAAACAACAACTTTAAATTTCCCATTATCTTTCATATACTTTCTGATAACTGCTATTATGAATAGTTCTAGTTAGGTATTGACTTCTTTCTTCAATGAAAATGTTCACCATATTTTCTAACATCTTTATAATCAAGTAGCAATTAAGGACTCTGAAATGATAGGAAGAAGAATCACACCAAACCCTGCTTTATATGAGGTAATCTCAAATTAAAGGTTTATTTTTAATACTGTTTATTAATAAACTTCACACTCTACCTTACTATAGAACAGTGTCTTGCATCTTATATCACTAAAACAAAACCTGTTCTTTAGACTTTTTGGTTACCACTTATTTCCATTCAAAACTTCCAAAAGAATTAACACTACTCCCAATTCATACTATCTCATTCATTAATTTCAATAACAATGTTACCATTAAAAGCTCTCTTTCATTCATGAAATTATATTGTATAATTTTTACCCACAAAAAAGACCACAACATCAAGTCTTCTAGTTTCATATTTATAACATTTCCTCTCATTTCTAACAGAGAGGTTTCTTATTTGAATAATCCATCAGTTTATGACTTCTTAGATCTGAAAAAGTTACATGTGAAACAACCACATCATTAACATGTTCTTGTTAAAGGTCTTCGGTTGTTCAGAGAATTGGAGTTACCCACATAATCCACTGGAAAATACAAGCTAGACATTGCAAGACAATGAAGTTGTATGAGGACACAACATAATTTGCATGTGTGCACATACACACACAAATATATAAGAAAAAAGAAGCATGAAGAAAGAAACTAGTGTTTACCAATAAAAGATGATCCAATAATTACAACATTCTTCCTTTTGCTCTCTGTTGCAATATAATTAGCTTCACTTGGAGTTCTTAGGAAACAAACATTCTGCAAATCATTTCCAGGAATCTCTAATGATCTTGGACTGAAGGGAAATCAAAAGTGAGCAAGCATTAAATTATCTGATAATTTTATATATGACAATAGTCAAAGAAAAGTGACTACATACCTTCTAATAGTTCAGGTCAGACTGGTACTAAATAACTAATGAAGATACACACAGATGGATACACACAGGTGCATATATGTCCTGTATTACAGAAATACGATTGCATACATTTACAAATGATTACAAAAGTTCTGACACACTGAATCCTGACAATATCTTTAATAAAGAATGCTAAAATCTCTTCTTTAGTAACTTAACTGGAATTGTCTTCTGTCTTTTACCTGTTTCAGTCATTAAACTGTGGCCATGCTGGGGCACCACCTTGAAGACTTTTTAGTCTAAGTGACCCCACTATTTATTTTTTTTTAAAACTTGGTACTTATTTCATTGGTCTCCTTTTTGCTGAACCACTAAGTTACAGGGATATAAACAAATCAATACCACTTGTCAAGCAGTGGTGAGGAACAAACACAAAGACACAATATGACGGGTCTCTTTCAATTTCTGTCTGCCAAATCCTAGAACCATGTGTCTAGTAAGAAGCTTGCTTCTTACTAGACAACTATATCTATGTATTGTATGTCATTTTTTTAGGATGTCATCTTGGGTCTTTACTAGACTAGCTTTCAATTGCTTTCTCTAGGTAAGCATCGATTACGAGATAGCTAGAAAGCAGAGGAGGGGAGAGGGAATTATTTTTGACTTTATATACAGTATCTAATGTAATTTCTTTTGTTTTTTTGCTACTAGAACATTGGTGAACAAGCTTTCAACATGAGTTTCTTCTAAAAATCTTTAGAAATTCATCAGATTCTTCAATTTTATGTGTATTGAGAGGTCACAGCTCCACATTGAGAGATCACAGCTTCGGTACTGTAGACATGTGATTAGAATGTTGTAGAAAAGAATTGCAAGATGGATTCTTCAAACTGAGCCAACTGGCGGGAAACTTAGAAGTAGGCCAAAAGTGAGATGTTTGGATAATATCCAGTCTCAGTTGATCATGCTTGGGAATCCAGTAAGAAAGTCTAAAGATGGTTGCTTCTGATAGGATCTTAAGGCAGAAATGTGAGAGGATTCCATCCCACTGACTCACCCAAGAATAGAAGATGAATGGATAGGTGGCATAAAAGTGACAAAAGTAACATGATTTGCCTCAGTCATAATTATAAATAGAGATCCAGCAAGATAATAATCAACTAATCAAAAATCAAACTAAACAAACTAATTAAATGTGATAAATTAACAAACAGGAACTGCTTATTTTTCCATCATCAAAAGGGAATACCCTGTATCAAGTACATGTACACACACACATACATACAGCATGCTGAAAGTGCACAAACAAAGCAATTTCCTCCAACCTATATCATCACAAATTTATATGCGTCTACAAATAAAATCACCAAACAATTGGATAGCATTATCAAAAATTATGCCTTTTACCTTTTACTTGTTTAAGTCACTGGACTATGGCCATGCTGGGGCATCACCTTGAAGTGTTTTAGTTGAATAGATTGACACCAGTACTTACACTTTTTTTTTTTTCAAGTCTGGTACTTATTCTATCGGTCTCTTTTGCCAAACTGCTAGGTTGCCACTTGGCAAGTGGTGGAGGAGTGATAAACACACACACAAAGACACACACATGCATATATATATACATATATATATATATAAATTCAATAATAGGACGAATTCTTTTACAAGAATTTATCAAGTAGCTAGCATGAAAAAACCTCATAAGGGAAAAAATCCATCATTTATTCCCGAAATATATATTTATATTTATATAAGGGCATTACTATACGATAACGCCTCACGCCATGAGGGACTCTAAGGTCAGACTACTATAAAAAGCACATTTTTACCGAATGCGAGGAAATGCAACTCTCAAAGCCAACCCCTTAAAAACGAACTAAATTATAGATCATGATTTCGTAGTTATTGTAGTATTATACAACTTCTACTCGTCAGTATAATATGGTCAAGAAAAATAGAAATAAACAGTGAATCAACATACCAAACGAACACCATGTATCCAGCATAGCATATGGACGACTGTTCATCGCTATTTCCCTATGTAAGTGGAGGGAAATAGCGATGAACAGTCGTCTATATGCTATGCTGGATACATGGTGTTCGTTTGGTATGTTGATTCACTGTTTATTTCTATTTTTCTGGACCATATTATACTGACAAGTAGAAGTTGTATAATACTACAATAACTACGAAATCATGATCTATAATTTAGTCCGTTTTTAAGGGGTTGGCTTTGAGAGTTGCATTTCCTCGCATTCGGTAAAAATGTGCTTTTTATAGTAGTCTGACCTTAGAGTCCCTCATGGCGTGAGGCGTTATCGTACAGTAATGCCCTTATATAAATATATATATATATATATATATATATATATATATATATATATATATATATATATATATATATACAAAACTGTCTGATGAACAGGAATATGAAACTCTGAGTAACAGTTTTTGTGATATTTTTGCTGCTTTTTAATAATATATATATATTTGGGAGAATTTACGAAAAAAACAACAATAGACGAGGACAGGTGGTGTAAACAACAAAAGGATGTATTAGTTTAACGCTTGGGAATAGAGAACGTTTCGAGCTACGCTCTTCAACAGAAAGAAATAAGGAGAAAAATAGATAGATAAGGCTTCCACACAGTTTCTGAATACCAAATTCATGCATATGACAATTAGTCAATCAGGGTTGTAGTAGAAGACACTTGCTCAAAGTGCCATACAGTGTTATTGAATGTGAAACCACTTGGTTGCAAAGTGAGCTTCTTAACCACACAATTAATATGCAGTCATTAGAAGAAACAAAAAGTGTAGGCACCACCTCAACTTTATGTAAAAAAGTTTGTTCACGAAAGTTTCAGTAGCAAATCATACTGGATAATATATTTATTGTTTCTGCCATGATATTAGATTTTATGGTATCAAATAATATCATATCTGTTTCTGCCTTTATTGCTGCTAGTGATATTAAGTAATGTATAGTATTGTGGGGAAGTTATTATACACCATTAGGTATATACCGCTTCCGCACATTAAATTTCTTGAAGAAACAACGGAATGCAGATTCTGAACAACACAACAATATTTATTTACAGTGGAATTCGGCTCACGCTTGGAGGGAATTCGGTAGCTCGTCGCCATTGGTTACTGAGACGCCTTCTGAATGAAGTTCGTGGTTATTTGTGAAGCTCTGGTGCTGAGATGTGAGAGAGCTCTGTTGGACGTCTTGGCTCGACGGAGATCAGTGAACGAAGAGGCTGAGAAGAGGCGCGAAAGCTTGGGTGTCGAACTCTACGCATGCGCATGAGACTCTTCCTGAACTAGTCCCTGCACATGCGTGGATAAAACTCCGGACATTGAACATATAACAGTCGTCTGCTATAAAAGCGTCACTACAGTATCATCCAAAATAAAGCTAGTTGTGATACCAGCCAATTCATTGAAGAAAGTATTAGAGATATGTACATGGCCACAATAGGGAACAAAGCAGTACCAAAGCACAAACAAATTGCATGCATAACATATTTGGTGGATATACCCCTTGTGATGGATACTGAGAACAAGCATGACCAATATGATATACAAACTAGATTGTAAAAGCAAAAGTTGTAAACTTCCTAACTCCTACTGTTGCACTGGTTATACAAATACAACATTCTCTCATAATCTCATTGTAATGAAAAACAATTGTAGCACTATACCATAACAAATTAAAATAGGCAGGAAAACATTAGTGGACAATATATCCATACTATAGTGTACAGAATTCCTCATAAAAACAGATGGTTACTAATGGAAACATTACTCATAAGACAGCACAATGCTACAATAAACACATAAAACACAAATACATTATAAACAAAATAAACAGGAGACTAATGATGTATAAATCTAATGGTTAAATTTCAAATTGTCAATGTCTCCACAAATTTGGATGATAAACTCTATAGAAATCCCATTTACCTTCCATAAAAGAGGCAATTACACAAACCAACAACTTCACATCTTGATGATGAGGCTATTAAAGTTTAGAAATGTTGATGAATTCAGCTCCTTAATTGTTTTAAATTAAGATCAAGGGACTTAAACAATAATATTAAAATGTATTAATAAAAAAGTTAAAACTTGAACATGGTTATATTTTTAGTATAATATACAAGTATCTATCTATTTGTGTGCATGTATTACATGTATATATTTTATAACACAAAGGCAGTTTCTCAGAATCCTTCAACAGCCACAATGGCATCAAACAAGGTTGTGTCTTGGCCCACACACTATTTGGAGTTTCCCTTGCTGTGCTGTTGAAACAGACTTTTGTCAATGCAACAGTGGGGATCTATCTGTATACTAGATCAAGTGACAGGCACTTCAATCTGTCCCACCCCAAACCCAAGACAAAAATATATTACTTATACATAAAGCCTATAATAAGGTTGTTTGGCTGGTACAAACGAACACCATGTATCCAGCATAGCATATGGACGACTGTTCATCGCTATTTCCCTATGTAAGTGGAGGGAAATAGCGATGAACAGTCGTCTATATGCTATGCTGGATACATGGTGTTCGTTTGGTATGTTGATTCACTGTTTATTTCTATTTTTCTGGACCATATTATACTGACAAGTAGAAGTTGTATAATACTACAATAACTACGAAATCATGATCTATAATTTAGTCCGTTTTTAAGGGGTTGGCTTTGAGAGTTGCATTTCCTCGCATTCGGTAAAAATGTGCTTTTTATAGTAGTCTGACCTTAGAGTCCCTCATGAGATAAAGAGGGGCCTGTGACTATCTTTTGGATCTTTCTCTAAGATAAAAAGCCTTACCCCCACCTTTGAATTTTGAAAAGACTTTTACTTCCAAAATCTGTTTTGCCTTCTCAAATTACTCAGCAGCAGCTGCACACGCACACACACACGTGTCACTAAATCTGATAATAATAAAATAAGGAACTGACTGTGACTTACTTGCCTCCTGTGGCTAATAACAGCTTGGTGTAACTTATCTCTGTCCCATCTTTAAATATTGCTATTTTCTTTTCGCTGTCAATATTAACAAGCTGAATAATAAAACAAACAAAATACAGTTCCTAATAAGAAAAGTGCATATGGATAAAGATTTCTTAATTGAAGGTTAACTGAGTCATCATTGTTGTCGTCACTGTTTAATGTCCACTTTTCCAAACTTGCATGGGTCGGATGGAATTCATTGAGGCAGATTTTCTATAGCTGGATGCTCTTCCTGTCATCAATGTTTTACCTTTTTCTAAGCAAAGTAATATTTCCCCATAACTATACATGGAAGACTGAGAACAAGCAATATTGCTTGTATGATGGTGATGCTCACCTTCTCACGTCAAGATAACGGTACACACAAACATATACAAATATATGTATATTGGGCTTCTTCCAGTTTCCATCTACCAAATCTACTTCCAAGTCATAATTGGTGTCTATAAGGGTTAATGACAAGAAGGGCATCTGTTCATAAAACACTCCCTCAGAAAAACCATCCAAACTATGGCAGTATGGAAAAGTGGATGTAAAATGATAATAACAAGAGCACTCAGAGAGTGCGAAACTCTGCCAAGGCAACACCAATGTCCTCTCAACAATTAACCAGAGATGATTTTTAAAATGAGAATATCTGAAATAAACTCGACTGCTCTCACAAACAAGAATACTAAAAATGAACCTGACTGCTCTCAAAATCTAATCAGTTCGTGCCAGTCACGAGGCCAAATATCCCTGAAAGTTTCATCTGAATCCATTCAGCGGTTCTTGAGATATCTTGTTCATGGACAAACAAACAAACAAATGGGTGCACAGAGCTTTGTATATTTGTATCCCAGTGTCACTTTGATGGCATGCACTGCTTTCTCGTTCAATAATAATGATTTCTTTATTAACCACAAGGGTTTACACAAATAAAAATATTATGGACAGCACAGGACAAAACAAACAATGTGTATGTGTGTGTGTTGTGAGGGTTTTGTGTGTAAACAAGACTAACAAAATTAAAGGAAAAAGAAATTAAAAATGTGTAATCCTCAATAGGGAGGAGACATTTGAGGGCTGCTCATGGAAAATCCCCATAAAAAAAATCATGGGTACCCTGACTTTTGGGGCAGGTGCTTTTTCCTTTCCTTTTTTTTCCAATTATAGGCATATGCTCAGGGCAAGCCCATTCACTTGTACCATTCTCGTCACTTTCATCCACCTTTCAGCACACTGGTTAGAAGACAACACTTCCCTCTCTACCCTTATTTTCCTTTTCAAGTGAAACTTAAAGTTCATCAGGGATTGGCCAAAGAGAAAAGTGTTTGTCGTCATCCCCTTCAATCTTGTCCACCAGGCATATAAAAACAGTCTTTTCTTTCCAGTTAAAGGAAGGTGGTGGGAAGATCTTCACGATGGATTCAGTTGACAGCCATATCTGTCCCACAAGCGACAGCAAGTATTCATCATAAACCCATAAGTCAACAATGTTCGGGCACTGGACAAGAGCATGCAGGACTGTCTTGTTGTCCTGCACGCATCTTGGACATGCTCGGCTGACCGTACTTCTGTGCCTGTAAAGTTTATCTTAAACAGGCAAAGCTCCCCAGTAGCACTGCGCGGCCAGAGATTTTTGGAAATTATTCATTAGTCCTGGCCCGAAAATTCTCTGGAAAAGAGCAACTAGCTGACCTTCAATGCCCAACATCTCCCCGTTGCACTTTTCCTCCACTAATCCTCTATAAAAAGTTGAAGTGGACATTCCACCTATTGCACTGTCCGATTGGCTGAGGGCTGTGAGTGCTTGAAGACATTCCACTTTCCAAATGTTCTCCCTCGGTCTCTGTTTTGCTCAGGACTGTAGTTCCATCAAGGAAACTAGCTGTGGAAATACATGTCTGGCAAACGGTGACCACACCTGTTCACCATCTAGGAAGCACTGAAGATGTAGCTTCAGCGCATGTCTGCACATCATCAACCATGGCATGCTCAGGCCACCACACAGTGGGTGTTGACAGCAGATAGACCGCCTGACCATCGGGATGCATCCTTTCCACAAAAAGCTGAAGAGAATACGTTCAAGCATAATCAGATGGTGACCAGGACAAGGCATGACGGTCAAGCAATAGTAGATAATGGATGTGATGTACACGTTAGCCACCTCTCTCCAACCTTTCAGGGATAACTTTCTCTCGGCCCATTTCTGGGTGAGAGTAGTCACCCTGTTCATTACTTCATCTTAGTCTTTGTCCATCTGGAGGTCCAGACCAAACCAGACCCTGAGCAATTTAACCAGTCCGTCTGTCCAGCACCCAATGATGCAGTTGGACAGCATGGACCTGCTTCTCCAGGTGCCAAGCCACAAGCCCACTGATTTTTCCTGGTTAATTATCACTCCTGAAATCGCCTCATAGTCCCTGAGTGTAGTGCCAATCATTTCTATGTGTTTATGATCCGACACCACTGTGGTGATGTCATCGGCATATGCCGACACACATCTCCCACATCCTAGGTCATGTGGGATGCCACTCAAAACCTCCAGTTTGTGCAGTAGTGGCTCAAAAGTCAGTATGTACAAGTGTGTGTGTTTTGTGTCGTTTGAATGATTTGTATGTGTGCATGTAAGGAGACTGTGGGTGTGACAAAATCGTCTGTTGTAATGTTTGTGTGTGTTATGTACTTCATGAATTCATTGTTTTTTTGTGCTTATTGCCATGTAGTTTGTAATGTTAGTGTCTTTAATTTGTTTGTTGTTGTGGTTGTGTGTGTGGGATAGCTTGTGTTTCAGGTGTTAGAGGTGGTGGTGTCGATGCAGTGTTTGTTTTGAGTGTATTTTTGTTGTTTTGATTTTTTCTTTCTACTTCTTGTGTGGATAAGGCTTGTTGTTGTTTGTCCATATGCTTGTTTTTCCTTCTGTCTCTTTTCCATTTTTTTTGTTTTTATCTTTCATGCAGTCTGACTCTTCACCTGTGATGTCCATCTGCTCTGCATCAGGAAGTGGAGTATCTTCGGATGCTGAGAAGTGTTTGGGGAAACTCAGTGTTGGTGGTGCCATGGCTGAATCTGATGATGGTGATGGTGCTGCTGCTGTTGTTGCCGGAGTTTTGGTGGCCGTTGTTGGTGTAGGGAAGAGAGGTGCTAGTCTCTCATTTTCCTTCAGTCTAGGGCAGCGGGTTTTTAAATGGTTAGTTGAAAAGCAGGCGTGGCACTTTGCTTTCCTTCGAACTACCCTGACTGGAATTAATCTGTCTCCAGAAAGAACGATATGGTCCGGGATGAGATCCACATTCTTTTGTGTTGTTTGAATAAGGAGTTCCATGGTCATCCTAGACCAGTTCTCCTTTTTGGTCTGATAGGCTTCGAAGATTTTCAAGTTTTCCTCGATGTCTACTGTCACTGCAGTAATTAGCCAAGGAATGGTTATTTCTGGCAGCACCTGTTGAATTATTATTTTGGCCAGTCTCTGACCACAGTAGAAAGAAACTAACAACAGCTTCTCGCTTATGAGGGATGAGAGTGATGTTTGGCTTCTTCCTTGGTGTGGAATTTAATGTCCACCATTCTATAGGCCCTTCCTCACTGTATATATTCCTTTAAATTCCAGATGGAACCTAAAGCTTTTTGTATTTGAGCCTCTGTGACTCTTTGCACACTCCTTGATTTTAACCTGATTGTATGGTACGTCCCTGTATTGTGAATTGTATCCTGGATTGTCTCAGGTGGGGTATTCAACTTTACAGCTATTCTGTCTCTCTCGACTAGCTGTCTAGCATATTTAAGTTCCTCTTCAGAGAATTGTATTCTCTGAAGAGATGATTTGGTTACTCCAGCAAAAGAAGGTTTTGAAGAGCTGTTCCAAGCCGTTGCACCAGTTTGTGTCTCAGCTCCTTCATTACCGTTGTCATTGTTGCTTTTGTTGTGGTCGTTGATGGTGCTGCTGATGTTGTTGCTGTTGTTGTTACTTGTACTGAACTTGATCGTTGCTTTGCTCATGAAAGGGCTCTCGTCTACGTTTTCGAAATTGTTATATTCATTTCGAAACATGTCAAAAATAGAGCTTTTGCTTTTCTGAAGATCTTCTAAGAGATCCTTCTTGAAAACATTGGCTGTGTTAGCCTTTTTGTTTTTTTTTTCAACAAAAATACTGCCACTTTCTGTTGTGTTTTTCCAGCCCCAAGTTGCTTTACATGCAGTCTCTCTCATTGATGTCTTGTGACACTCCTCACTCCCCACCTCTCACATATAAGCCTCACCATGTTTTGTATCAGAAAGCATCATGGGGAATATAAAGGAAATTCGAATAGAGCACCCAGTAGAGCTGTTACAAAAGGTTTGCTTCCTTGGCACGGCCAGAATAATCAGGAAAGCATTAGATAGCCGAAAAGAACGGCAAATTTTGGCACAAGGCCAACAGTTTTGAGGAGGGGGTTAGTCGATTACATTGACCCCAGTGCTAGACTTGTACTATTTTACTGATCCTGAAAGGATGAAAGGCAAAGTCAATCTTGGCAGAATTTGAACTCAGAATGTGAAGACAGATGAAATGTTGCTAAACATTTTGCCTGGTGTGCTAACAATTCTACCAGCTCACTGTCTTTAATAACAACAGCAACAACAATAATAGTGGAGGTGATGGTTATTATGATGGTGATGGCATAATTATAAAAAGCTAAGTTGGTTTTAAAAAGGGATGTTGACTAAAGAATTTGCTTCTGGCAAGAATCATGTTCTGTGTTCTTACTGTTAAAAGACAATGGAAATGATATTTTTTTTCTTTTAACAAATTTTTAAATATTTTCGTGGGTTAAATGAATGTTTGAATTTAGAAATTTTACCGTGATTATGGGTACACTTATTCTTCAGACATCTTTCTTCAATGGGATCTTCTACTGTAGAGTAAAAATAAACTATCTATTTTTCACTTACATAGATTGAGTGTTAGGGTGAAATTTAACCATTTAGCACTTAAACCAGCCATATCCGGCCAAAATATTCTACCTGTTTTATGTTCAAACTGACCAGATCTGGCCTTCTTATGCCAACCCTATGATATCATTCTAAAAATTAATAGTTACCTCATCAACATCTCAAACCTACAACATAATGCATGATTAATTCAAATCAATGTGAATAAACAAACATAATATTTGACAGAGTAATCTGAATGCTAAAGGGTTAAATTGAGTAATGAGGGCTGCGCGAGAATAAACAAAATACTTGAAGCAATATATGGACATGATGAAATGAAATAATAATTCAATATATATATATATATATATATATATATATATATATATATATATATATATGTATATTACATACCTGTTTTCCAGCTAAAAATTCAATACCGTGTTCGTTAAGAAATTCCATGCTTCGCAGAGCTAAGGAGTCAGCTGATGCACCCATAGTCTGTTTCAAAAGAACAAATGATTTAGAGTTGTGTGTATCAGAGAGAGAGAGAGAGAGAGAGAGAGAGAGAGAGAGAGAGGGAGGGAGAGAGAGAGAGGGAGAGAGAGAGAGAGAGAGAGAGAGAGAAAGAGAGAGAGAGAGAGAGAGAGAAAGAGAGAGAGATGTTATAGTACAGTGATAAGAAAACTGCATTTCTTGAAGCACAAGATGAGTGTCATTAATTTTCTGGAGTGATATTCAATAGGTGTCAACCATCACAACACATTATATACACACTTCAGAATCAATACATTATTATTTAAATCAATGTCGAAACTTTTAACAGTTTACAAATTAAAATTCAGAAACTTTCAGACCACTCACCTTTGATAATTTCGGTCTGTCATAAGGAATACACTCTTCTTTTGAAGCTAGTATAATTTTACCTGTAAAACCTTCTTGCCTCAGAGTTTCAGCACAAATCAAAGAAGCTGGACCTTAAATAAATAAACATACATATACATGTATACACAAATATAAACAGTAACCAGGGGAACATTCTTAACTCAATAGATTTATAAATATATTTAGTAATACAAAATCAGGAGAGGTAGGAGATAAATATGCAAAAATGCATGTAATTAATCAATTAACTCATCAATAAAGATGGATAGCTATATAAAGAAAGAAAGAGATCAATGCATGGAGAGGGACTGAGAGAGAGAGATAAAGAGAAAGGAGGTTCTATGTGATCCTTGGACACATTAAATCTAGCAGCTAAAACTTAAAGATGGTAGAATACAATTTGAAGAAGCTTTATTTGCAAGTTCTGGGTGAAGGGGTCATGTAGAGGTTTTTTTAGTGGTGTGATGATGTTTTAACAATGTTGGGTAGATGTGATTGTAGATGTTTAGGGGTTAGAGTGTGCTGTGAGCAAAAACTGGGTCGCTCACATGATTTTTCATTTTTAAGTGTTTTTGATTGGTTAGGTCAGTGATCTGTGTGTAACAGGTAATAATGCGAAATATGCTGTTTTGTATTCTTTGTTGATTATAATTTGTTCAGGAGATGATGTTGGAGAACCAGGCAAAACTGACAAAATTCACAATGGATCTAATGCATTGTTTGTACACTTACATCATCCTAAAATGGTTGAATATGAGACAACTGTAATATGCAAAAGGACAGGATGGTCACATTTAGATTGCCAGTTGAACAATGAAAATTCAATACATAGAAATGCATATTGACAGAAGTAGATGAAGGGAGAGAAAGGATCAACAACTACCAAAGAGAGACAAGAAATGAAGACCCAAAAGTCTCAAAATATAGGTTGAATGAGATGAGAGACTAAGACTGACCTCCACCAACTAAGAGGTTAACCTCATTTGTTGCACTGGAATATTTCACCATTGGTTTCACTCTCCGGAATTCTTTCAGTTTATCTTGGGGAACAGTCAATTTTACTATAGCATCCTCAACTGTCACCTGAAATATAAAACATAGTAAACTCACATTTAACACATCTTTGGATAGAAAGGTTCAGGAATTAACATGGCTTATACATTGATGCCAATATTGATAAACACAATGTGTGTGTGTGTGTGTATATACACACACACACACACACACACACAGTATATACAGATGTAACAATCACATGTCTAAAACAACAAATCAAAGAAGTTTGGCAGCCATTGTTCTATGGTAACTGGCTGCCATTTCAATGGTTTCAAATTCTGGCACAAGGCCAACAATATTGGGAGGAGGATAGTTGATTACATCAACCCCAGTGTTCAACTGGTACTTATTTTATTGACCCTGAAAGGATGAAAGGCAAAGTTGAGATCAGCGGAATTTTAACTCAGACTGTATAGATGAATGAAATGCCGCTAAGCATTTTGCCTGGCATGCTAACAATTCTGCCAGCTTGCTACCTTCATTTCAACAGTAACTTTCCACTTTGATTGTCTTTATGCAACTGCCTCTAAATAAAGTGAAGACCTGACCTTGAATAGCATGGTAATATACACCAGAATACAATACATACGAGGGGGTGCTGAAAAGTTCCTGGCATTAAGGGTATTGCAAAAGGCCTGGTTGGAGGCCCAACCTTCTGAGTTCTTTTACAGGGCTTAGAAAAACTGAAAGACTGCTGCAAAAAGTATGTGGATCTGAGAGGGGAATATGTTGAAAAAAATCATAATTAACTGACCCTCTATTTTCTTTTATCCAAAGAACATGTCAGCACTCCTTCATATATTATAGAGCTGCTAGAAATAGTCAGATTCTCTTAAATCCCACCCCTACCGTTTTAAGAGAGGAAAGACACATTAGACAGTATAGTCGTAGATAATTCTAAAATGACAGGGTAGTCAAGGACAGAATGCATTTGATGATGGGTTTTTTCAATCAGGGCTAACATGGGACTGAGTGACAACAATGTAACCAAGAATAAAAGAAAGAAAAGTTCTAATGTTAAGAATAAAAGGAAAGGGTTAAACCAGATCAGTGGTTCTCAACCAGGGTCCACATCAGATGCTCATGCATCTTCTTCTCCAGATACGTTGACGACATACTTATCATCACGTCCTCCAGGAATGAGGCCATTAACATACACCGGGCCTTCAATAACACCGACATAAACATCAAATTCGAGATTGAACACCCAGATGAATCCGGAACCTTCTCTCTACTCAACTTTCAACTCAAGATCACAGAGGAAGGCTCCATATTTACCAAATTCTACAGAAAAGTTGCTAATAGAAAACTTTTTGTCCACTACTAATCAGCCTTACCCACCAGAGCCAAAGCTGCATACGTGAGAAACAAGATTGCACATATAAACAACAATTGCAGCAACGTGACCAACAAAGTCGTCAGCACCAAACTCTGAATGGCTACCCACCATCTTTAGCTAAACAACAGCACCTAAAGAACATCAAGGTCAATAAACCCTGGACGAACCATCATACTTACAAGTCCAACACCTGCTTCCTAAAGCTACCACACCTTGACGACAGAACTACTGCAGTGATACAACACACAGTCTGCAGGGAAGGACTCTACATACAGATAGTGCACACTGGCCCTTCCCTGAAAAAAACTCCGTCCAAGAACAACACCTCTCACTACTCTGAGGAGTGTACATTGTCGAACTACCCCATCAATGACCCTGAATTGTGCCAGAGGACCTATGTTGTATATGAGATCATCTGTGGCAAATGTGGTGCATCCTACAGAAGAAGCACGACAAGGAAACTGCATATATGCATTAAGGAACACATGCAGGCAGACATTTTCATGAAGAAACACCTACAGAAATGTCAGACCCAGGAATTCACAGTGCACATCAAGGCAACACAGTGGAACGGGGGCAACCTTAGAATCTCTGAGGCCATCCTCATACACCAAAAGAAACCTAAGATCAACAACAGAAGAGAGTTACAGGAAGCTAGCTGGTTGCTATAGCAACACCTTTCCGCGCGTGTCCACTCCACACACGCTCACACATTGGCAACATTCATCTATTTCTTGAAAATGGGATCATAACCTCGAAACATTAAATACAAAGTAAGTCTACATTAATTCACATATTTGTTTTCTTTTGATTTACCTTGCATTCACTTCGCATTGTTTTGGCCTTACCCACTATCCTTTATAATATATATTCTACATAATGCTTCATAGTAATTATCCCATACACATACATATTATAATTATCCTGCAGGTTTCTTTCAGTTTCCATCTTCCAAATCTACAAACAAAGCTTTGGACAGCCTGGGGCTATAGTAGAAGACACTTGCCCAAGGTACTGTACAATGGGACTGACCACAAGACCACATGATTGGGAAGTAAGCTCTTACCCACACGGCCATGTTTGGGCTTCTACACAGTTTGCACCTACCAAATTCACTCATAAGGGGTTGGTTGGCCCAGGGCTATAGTAGAAGACACTTGCCCAATATGCTGCACAGTAGGACTGAACTAGTTGCAAAGTGAGAGCTTCTTAACCACACAACCAACCCACCAATTCCAAATGGTAGTTGGAAGGGTTAGGGAGAGAATGGGACACAATATAGCATGTGAAGGCTGAAGATAATTTCAGATAATGTCAGCTGTGGTAAAGTAAGGTAAAATTACCTTTTTTGAGTTATGCCGACTGATAAGGGCCAGTTTCCCAGTTTCATGGTGTATATATTCCCCACCTGGATGGGACGTTGGTCCGTTGCAGTATTACTCATTTCTGCCAGCTGAATGGATTAGAGCAACGTGAAATGAAGTGTTTTGCTGAAGAACACAATGTGTTGCCCGGTTGTGCTCAAGAACACAGTGCATTGTTTGTTCCAGGAATCGAAACCACATTCTTACAATCATGAGTCCAAAACCCCAACCACTAAGCCATGCACCTCTACAACTCAGCTGTGAGAAACAAATGGAGTATCATCATAATCATCATTAACAGCAGCATTATCAAAATATGTTATATGAAATGAGTTTATGTAGCGTTTTAGGCATACAAAAAAGCAATACTTACTTTGAATGTGTGCAGACTGTCTAGTCCTGGGAAGTCTTCAATATCACCAGTTTTCACATCAAAGCAAGCACCATGAAAAGGACATCGAATCCTTCCATTGCAATAGGCACCTGAGAAATGGAACAATTCAAGGGTGTAAGTTAAATAATGATGCTGAATTAAAAATTGCACAAATTTGGTTGACAAATTGGTAACTAATGGCTACAAGAGAGCAGCAGTAAGTTGAAAAAAAACTCCAAATACTTAGTGATTCTTTACCTCATCAATTTCATTACCATCATCATCATTGTAAATTGTGTCAATTATCTGTACTGACATAGGCTTTCTTGGTTACTATACTGCTGGCTTCAACAGACTGCATTATCTACAAATTCATCTATGATGCATAGCTCATTCTAGTGGCAGTGAAACCCATACCCAATGTATCATTGAGATACCATTGAGGATTTTTGACCTTACATAGTGTATTTGAAACAACTCAGTTTGGGAAACTTAATTCATCTCAAAATTTACTCATGAGAAAAGTTGCACCCAATATTGTAAACCCAGCGAAATGTCAATTGTTCTGTACCCCAACTACTCAGCAGTGAGCTATACTTTCACATGTTAAGTATTTACAATGACCTATTAAGTATAATGAGAGATAATATTTATCCCCACTCAAATGTGGATGTTTTGTTTGAACAAACTATACAACAGTAGATACCATGAGAGAAACTCTCACATAGGCTTTTGGTGCAAAATGCATGCCTGTTTATATCGCTATCGGGGAAATAAATCCCCGTCATCTCCAGTACTGAGACCACTAGATCATATGATTTCGACCTTCCTTGGTCTTGACAATGCTGGGTGCTCAACCGCTAGAGATAAAAGAGGATCATCTCCCCTCAGTGACATATAGAGAGACAGTGCTTGAACAGGTGCTGGTGTTGCGATTAGCTAGTGAGCTTGCTGAAAAATATATATATTAATTAAGTATATTGTTACAGACATATTGTTGTCTCCAATAGATTCAGCCAACTGTGACACTTTCAAATCAGTTTTGAGGATTCATCAAACAATACACACAATATAATTGGCAACATGCAAATTGGCTTTAAAGTATAAATCTGCTGATATTAATGAGGGGAATAAATTTTGACTTTAATAACAACAACAACAATCATGTGGTGAGAAACCCATGACAGCAGTAGAAATAATAATCATACAAAGATTAAGTTATAACTAAGACAACAACAACAACAACAAAACAAATGAATGAAAGCAACATTTATAACAAGAACTACTTGAAAACTCATTTCTAAGAACCACAGCAATCTACTTTAAGACAATAACCATAAAACATTTAAAATATGATAAAGGAATTCATTTATAAGTGAAATTCTTTATTCTTCCTTTAACTAAGATCCTTGCTGAAAGTTTCAATATTTTTATGTTAAAACAGTTTTGAGAACTCTTGGGTAGGATGTCAATCCAATTCAGAAGATATGGTAACTGTCCTAACAGTTGGGTGAAATGATGTATATAAATTATTAAGCCTGTAACAAAAAAAAATTTCCGGTGAGTTTGAACTTAAGGGTTTGGATATTGGTTTCTACGCACAAACTGTAAAAAATAGTCATTCAAGCTTTAAAAAAAAAAAAAAAAACTTTTTGTAGCAATTATTGAAGTTGTAATGGTTCATGTGTGTTTGGCTAGTATGTAAACAAAAACAACTGAAATGTTACCATTGGCCAGTGGTAATCCATAGTGAGTACATTTTGATCCAAAAGCAAAAACTCCATTTTTTTCTTTAACAACCAGCACTTTTTGGTCTCCAACAGCAACTTCTTTGACCCTTAAAATTTAAAAACAAAAATGAGGAAATATAAACAGACAATGAAATTTTACAACAGTTCACTTTCTTCTAAAGTTTTAATATATGAATATCATGGTCAACTTTCTGAAGCGCCATCAATTTTTAAGCAACTAAATAGGTGGATGAATGTAATTTCTTGCATTAGTTTGAAATCTCATGTTTTCAGATACACTTCTTGTATCTCTTTAGTTTTTGTAGCAGATGAGAATAGAAACAAAATACCACCCCCATCCCTCAAAAATTCCTTTTGACAGGATTTCACTCTATTGCAGATACATTTTCTTTTGGAAAGAATTGAACTCAGCAGGTTAATGTCAATCTTTCAATGCATCTGCTACCTACAATAGTAAATTACACCAGCTTTCAATATATACTTGGAGCTTATTATTGACTTGTAGAGACAACATATTTTGTTATGCAACCACAATATACTACAAAGTATATTAAATGCTTTTATAAGTTAATACTGTGTTATAATTTCTATAGAAAATCTGTTGAGATAACTTTAAGCTATTTAGAGCTATGTGTACTTGGCAATGGTAACTTAGTCACCTGCATAAGAATGCCAGAAGTTTTCATCCTCCAACAATTTTGGTGAACGTAATATTATTGAATTTTTTTCATTTGAGATGCCTGCTTCAGGTTCCATTAATCTTTTCGATCAGAAATGTTCTGTAAGTCCTTTTCTTTGCGATGTATTCAGCATATTCACAACAACTCACCAAAACACTTCAAACACTAACTCACAGATGTCCAGTTTTTTTGTCTCAGATTCTTCTACAGTTAATACAAAAGAATCTTACCTCCTAAAGTGTTAACCATTGAATATACATATATATATATATATATACACATAGAATTACTTTTCAGACACACCCTGGCCTACCACCTGATATATGCCCAAAGCTAAGAAACAGAATTACCTTTTGGACACGCTCTGGTCTACCACCTGATGTACGCCCAAAGCTAAGAACTGTAGCTTCCCTAAATCGCAACTCTATGCCACAGGAAAGCTTTAGCCTACGCGACGATGGGCAAATATGGAAATTCGTCAAGTCTGGTGAGTCATGGATAAGGGATATCAGTTGGTCTGAGCATACTGCACCCATAATAACTGGCACTACAAAAATAATGGGAAACTAAACAAGAACAATCAGCCATCCCCTGTATATCATCATCTGAAATCCAGATACAAACTCTTTATGCAACAAGATACATCTTTTTGACTCTTACGTCAAAAGTATCGACCCAGATTTCATCACAGTCACAGAAACATGGGCACATTCTGCACTCTGTGATGGGGTTTTCAGCATAGCCGGCTACAACCTGTTCCACAAAGACTGCATTAATCGCTGTGGTAGGGGTGTGATGGTCTACGTTCTTCTTTTATATTGGTGTAATTGACCATCATTGCTTCTGTTTTTATATCTGCAGTGGTAAAAAAGTCAGTTGGATTGCTGACTTGAAAGTGCCCTAGGGGTGGAGTGAAAACACTTTTGAATTGCTCATTTAGCTCTGGGGTTAGATTTTATATTGTCTATAGCCCAGGCTTCTTTGTCTGCTCTTTCTTTTTCGTGGGAGAGTTGCAGATTTTTTTCAATCTCCAGCAGTTGTCTTTTCATGCAGGACTTTTCACTGCTTTCAATTTGTTTGTTTAGGCAATTTGAAACTTTTGTACGCCGTCTCTTAAGAATTTTCCTCTCCCTGCGGATTTTGTTCTTGTGTACAGTGGCCTTTCTCTCCAGGACACATTTGTAGGATATGGCTTGCATTACAGACATGAATTGTTTAAGCTTCATGTCGATGTCCGGTGAGGAGAGACATTTAGGCCAGTTTTGATTGAGGATCTATTTCTCAATTTGTTTCCAGTTCGCCTTATGGAAGTTCAAATTGGAAAGATTCTGAGAGTTTCTTGTAGGCTGCATGTCCATGGTTTCCTTTGGTCCGTATATATATATATAGATAGATACACATGCGTAAGCTTGCAAGGAATGAAGCCAGTATACTCCGATGGATGTGTAATGTCAGTGTGCATACTAGACAGAGTGTAAGTACCTTGAGAGAAAAGTTGAACCTAAGAAGCATGAGTTGTGGTGTGCAAGAGAGACGATTGCACTGGTATAGTCATGTGGCAAGAATGGATGAGGATAGCTGTGTGAAAAAATGCCACACTCTAGCAGTTGAGGGAACCTGTGGAAGAGGTAGGTCCAGGTAGACCTGGGATGAGGTGGTGAGGAACGACCTTCGAACATTGGGCCTCACCGAGGCAATGACTTCTGACCGAGACCTTTGGAAATATGTTGTGCATGAGAAGACCCGGCAAGCCAAGTGAGATCTAAATCCAAGGCCTCTGTCAGGGGTGTAGCCAGCCCACTTATGCGTACCTTCCTTCATCGGACACTAAACTCTGCTTGTGAAGACCTGTTGAGGCAAGTGAAATCGAGCTAAATTCGACGACTGGCACCCATGCCTACGTCGTCTCCTTCATTGGACACTAAACTCGGCTTGCGAAGACATGTTGGGGCAAGTGAAAGCGAAATTGTGATGGCACCTGTGCCCAGCGTTGCCTTCCTAGCACTTCTACCGGTGGCACATGTAAAGACATTCGAGCGAGATTGTTGCCAGTGCCGCTGGACTGGTTCCTGTGCAGGTGGCACGTAAAATACACCATTTTGAGCGTGGCCATTGCCTGTACTGCCTGCCAGGCCTTCGTGCTGGTGGCACTTAAACGCACCCACTACACTCTCGGAGTGGTTGGCGTTAGGAAGGGCATCCAGCTGTAGAAACTCTGCCAAATCAGATTGGAGCCTGGTGTAGCCATCTGGTTCACCAGTCCTCAGTCAAGTCATCCAACTCATGCTAGCATGGAAAGCGGACGTTAAACAATGATGATGATATACATACACACACATGTAGATATACATACATGAACACATACATGTAGATATATATATATATATATATATATATATATACACATACATACATACATATACATGTAGATATGTATATATATATGCAGGAACAGGAGATATGGCAAGTATTTAACATGCTTCTGACCCACAGTGAAGAAAAATAGACGCTAGTCCTAACATCTCTAGAATTGATGCAAAGAGTAACTCTATGGAAAGGCAATGTTTACTGCCACTCAACATAACTGTTTCGTATGGAAGAATGTTATTACTCTTTTTAGATCCCAGGAGAACACCTCCTCCAGCTGGTTAATGACAACCTGTATCTGATATATTGCAAGGAGGGGAGAAAACCTCCATCATCTTAGTAGAGTTACTACTTGCATCTCTTATAGAGATTTTAGAACTAGCTACTTTGCTTGTTGCAAGATCAGCAACAGAATGTCGCTTATTCTTCTATATATATTGCACTACAGGGTGAATGACTGCCATCTCTAGCGGACAGTACTAAGGAAGGGCAAATACCCTGAAACCAGGCTGGTCTACTGGTTCTGTCAAATTGCTAGATGGTGGGTGTTTGCTTCTCTGTTTGCAATATATCAGAGACTGGTTGTGTTGCTAACCAGTTGGAGGAGGTGTTTTCTTGGGATTAAAAAAGAATAGTAATGTTCCATACGGAACAGCCATGTTGAAGTGGCAACAAACATTACTAGATGAATATTATCTGTAAAACGAACAAGGCATGAGATCAGCTCCACTAATTCTATTTCAGGGAAGTTTCAGATCAAGTGGCTGTAGTAAAAAATTTTTGAAAAAATGTCAAAAATATCTGTTCAGTTTTGGCACAGATTTATTTAGCTACAGAGATGCCATATTATGCAGCAACTCCTATCTCATTTGATTTTGCGTGACAACCAACACAATCAACTTCAAATATATATTTTGTGGCAATTATTTACCAATAGAGAAAAAAAAAACAAACAGAAAAACACTAACAAGATAATATCTATAATTTCCAAGTCAACATCCACCCCCATACATATATACATACATGCATACATACATACATACATGCATACATACATACGTACACATATACATTTATGTGTCATCTACTAAACATCATCAACAAAGCATTACTTCCATCCACAGAACACACATAGTAACAGTATAACAACAGGTGTGATAGATGACGTGTATTATTATGCCACAGCACATCTGTCATAACAATTATTTTTTGATCCATCTATACCATTAATCTTTTCCCTTGTATTACTTTTAAACTGTAGAAGGCCAGCTGTGCAAGAGAAATGCCATTGCTTTTATTGTATTTTTATGTAGCCTACTTTGTTGTAACTTTAGATAGATTGAAAATTAATCATTTTAAAAATCAAAAAGGCCCTGAAAGTTGCTAGGAGTGTATAAGAGCCAATACTTCAGCAAACAGAAGATAGATTTTTTTCCTTAATAAGATGACAGTCTATCACAAATGTGAGTACTAGAAGATCTGGTATTTTTGATAAGTGAGCAATTGTGTGCTTAATAAGTTTGTTTCCAAACCATGTAGTCTTGGGTTCAGTTCCACTAAGCATCACCTTGGGCAAGTGTTTTTTACTATAACACCAGGCTGACTAAATCCTTGTGAGTAGATTTGGTAGATGGAAACTGAAAGGACCTATGTGTGTGTGTATATGTATGTGTGCATGCACCCTTATTTAGATGCCACATGATGCTTGTAAATGAGCATCATCATACAAGTGATAGTCATTTTCAGTCTTCTGTGTGTGTGTGTGTGTGTGTGTGTGTGTGTGTGATCACTGCTTGGTAACTGGTGTTGGTTTATGCCCCTATAACATAGCAATATGGCAAAAAAGACCAACAGAATAAGTACTGCACTAAAACAAGAAAGAAAAAAACTGAGGTTGATTTATTTGACTAAAATTCTTCAAGGCAGTGTTCAAGCATGGCCACAGTCTGATGACTGAAACAAATAAAAGCTATATATATCAGAAGATATTCAAAACAAAATAGCAAAGATAGCTTTAGAAACATAAAAATGAAATTGTCACAAAATAAAAATTTTGTACATTAAATACTAAAGAAACTTTTGAATATTAATCATTCCTATTATATACTGATATAGTCAACTCGCTGCCAAAACAACGATAAAAAGTTTGAGAAGGTTTCCTTTAAAAATACAAAGAAAGAAAACAAAAATAAACAAATAAAAACAAAAAGGTTAGGAAATGTCACATATGACTTACAGTCCAAGCTGGAGATCCTCAATAGGTCCAACAATCACCTCCATTTCACTGAGCTGTGAAGGTGATGGGCTCAAAGATGGCTCTTCACTCACAGCTGCTGTAGGTTTATAACTCAAGCCTGTAACTAATAAATAAAATACAATAGCTGTTAGAAAGAAACGCCTGTGAAAGACATCTAGAGAAAGACACAACAGATAAGATAGTCACTCATTCAATTATTACATAGTGTTGTCATTTCTGTGGAAAGCAGCTATTATCTTCTTAGAAACCAATGGCATATCTTACACTTTAGATATACTTTGTTGTGTGGTTCTAGACTGTATCGAAACATAAATGTACATAGATAAGTATAAAAGTCACATTCCAAGAAAACCACAAATTCATATTTGTGTCAGCTAATTAAGAATTGAGAGGCCCTAGCCCTACCACAACAGAAAAGCTTCTGCTTTTCTGAAAATTGTTAACTATATTCATCTCTACATCTAAAAGCCATTTGAAGCTCACACACACACCTCAGTTCTTCATCTCATTCTCATTGTATTTTACCAACTCAGATTATAGATTATTATATGTATAGTCTTTTTCTTGATCTTTTTTCCTCTATAACTCTGTCTCTTATATTTACCCTCCAGTGTGCCATAACATCTCTTACATTAGTAGTGGATACACTGTGGGAAAATAAAGATGTAAACCAATAGAATAGGATAGATAATCTTGCCTCCTTCAAAAGCACATGATGAGGCATTCACTGAGCTAATCAAAGTAACAAGCTTCTGACTTGTATTTTATAATCTTGGACAATATTCACTTAAAATCTTCAAATTATCTAGAAATATTAACCTCACCATCACTTATGATCTTTTCTGGTGAGTTTTATAAAATTAAAACCATAAGCCAAAGCAAAACACTAAATCTGATCAATATCAAACTCTCCACAAATTCAAATAAGGTGTACAACAGAATATGACTCAAACATCTGGGACAGTATTGCTGCCACACACACACACACACAAATATCCTGGACTGAAAAAAAAAAGCTAGTCAATGGATTGGCAATGATCCACTAACTGACACAGTCCAACCTCTAACCCATAGATGTGCAGGCTCTTCACTCCACTTTTCAATTGCTACTACAACAGTGGACTTTGCTCCTCAGAGTAAACATTTCCACCTCTTCTAATCATTCATTCCATGCCTTTCTTCATAGGTCCCCCATGCTAACCACTTTGGTCAATCCTTCTTTCCCATAACATCAAACTGCTCAGATTTCCTCTCTAACATTTTTCCCTCTACAATTGTTGATTTACAACTGTTGTTCAAACTATGTTGTGACATCTCCAGTGGCAACCTGGTGTCTTCAGCTGCCAGCCCAGGCTTCACTGCTCATCAAGTCAAGAAGGGCAAAATGTCAAAGTATCAGTCACTCTGTGACAGATTTGAAGTCAAGCCTGTGGCAGTGGAAACCTCATTCTTGGCCCTCAGACTATATTTCTGCTGACTGCTGTCAGGGCAGAGTTGGCTATCTGCAAATGTGAGCCTCACGAGTCGGAGTAGTTGTTCCAATGCATCTCTCTAGCCATCCTCTGGGACAACACCTTTTCCATTTTGTTCATGGGGACAATGAGGTGAACTGACAAGTCTTTTTAGTTATAGCTGTTGTATCTCTTAAGAGATAAATAAAATATATCAAAATATATTAAAACAAAATCACTGTAACCACTCTCAGAGGATCTGTGAAGGCAATGCTTACAAGCTTTTTATCCTATCTAAAACCATAAAAAAACAAAAAAAACAAAACCACTTACCAGCATCTTCTTTGTCAGTAGAATATTTATTCACACTGATACTTGCTTGACCTATAAATAAAAAAAAAACATGATTATCATCATCACCATTATTGTGATCATTATTACAGACAGAGAAACAATACCCACTTTTATATTATAATGGAATCATCAATAGGATTATCCCTTGCTGGTACTACAACCATCATCATCAGCACGAACATAATTATTCATACAATCATTACCTCTACTAACATTACAATATTACCAATCATCATTATCATCATAATTGAACCACAAACATCCTTATTAACTCAATCAGTGACCAAGCCATCATCATTATCTTCATTTACCAGACACCATCAAGATCTAGCTGGCAAGAAATAACAGCCAAATTTTACCTCAAATCACACCTTACTGTCTTAGAAAAGGATACATTGGATAATGTGTTGAGCAAAAAGGTGGTATGGTCACAATAGGAAATCCTTTCACGATAAGTATGTTTAATCAGAATTGGTTAGGGGTTAAACAACAACAAAAGTTGTAACAGTTTCCTCAAGACCCAACTTCATGGGCTCCAGTGAAAGAGCCCCAACATAGTTGATCAACCTGTCAGAAATAATCAAAGTCTCCTTCAAATCAAACCTCATTATTTTAAACAAACAAGAACACAAATTAATCCAAAAAATAATAGTTTGCTTTGTCAAATGCCAAATAATTGTAATTCGATATAATACCAAAGTTTATACTAAATCCTTAAGAAGTTGGTTGTTCTAAAATATAGACATTTGTGTATGCACAATTGAGGCAGTATCAAATTAAAATAGCCAGCTATGTATTATACTCAATGTATATACACTGTTAGCTCCCTCTGTCAACCCATCTTCCCAGCAACCCTTCATTGTACCACCCATGATCACCACTCTCTCCTATGTGCCTATCCACACACTCTCCATACCCTCACATATCTACCCCCCCCCCCCCAGCCACTCCAATTTCTCTCATAATCAAAACCAAACTAAATTCGACGACTGGCACCCATGCCAATGTCGTCTCCTTCATTGGACACAAAACTCAGCTTGCGAAGACTTATTGGGGCAAGCGAAAGCGAAATCGGGATGGCACCTGTGCCCAGCGTCGCCTTTCTGGCAATTGTGCCCATGGCATGTGTAATGGACTTTCGAGTGAGATCGTTGCCAGTGCCCCTGGACTGGCTCCTGTGCGGGTGGCACATAAAATACACCATTTTGAGAGTGGCCGTTGCCAGTACCGCCTGACTGGCCTCGTGCGGGTGGCACGTAAAAGCACCCACTACACTCTCAGAGTGGTTGGCGTTAGGAAGGGCATCCAGCTGTAGAAACTCTGCCAAATCAGATTGGAGCCTGGTGTAGCCATCTGGTTTGCCAGTCCTCAGTCAAATCATCCAACCCATGCTAGCATGGAAAGCGGACGTTAAACGATGATGATGATGATCACTTGCTACAGTCATGTCTTCCCCATCTCTAAACATCTCCCCTCACACTCTTATGAAACATTCCTGTTATATGGACTGTTGGATATGTTATTCGTCTGACGTTCCGTGTGTCACTGTGGTTCATCAAAGTTCATTGTTTCATTGTTGTTGTTTTGTGTGACTGTCGTAGTAAAATGTCATTGATATATATGGCGGACATGATTCTTGTTTATTCATAGCGAACATTGGGTGAGTGCGTTCTTTGTATGTAATTGAATAATAAATGTAATAATTAAATTGGACAACTCGTTGTGTTATCTTTGCGAGTCTTCCGAGGGAAATACAACAGAGTTTATTGGCGTCGCCGGTAGGATACATGCTTACTTTACCGTAAAATTATTCATCGTAATAACAATGGCTGAAAAACAGACAGTAGAACTTATTAAATTGTTTAGGGAACAAATGGACAAGCAAATGCAACAACATCAGAGAGATATGGACGCTCTGTTAAAACTGTTTGGTGCTCGACAAGTTGAAGGCGATTCTAATGGCTATTTTTCAGCTGCTTCAACAACAGTGTCAATTCCACCATTTGCTGCATTTAATTCAACGACAGAACTATGGCCTGATTACTGGTCAAGATTCCGTACGTTTGTGGCTGCTAATGCTGTACCTGAACAACGCAACTTGCTAATCTGGCTATGCAACAAAATCCTCCGAAAGATATCAACAACTTGATAATGGAAGAAATCGTTGACTTCATGAAGGAACAGTTCGACCCTAAACTTTTCATTGTGAGAGAGCGTTTCAAGTTTTGGAGTGATATGCAGCGGAAGCCAGGCGAAACTCTCCAGGAGCTGGCAGCACGTATACGCCAGGATGCAGCTACCTGTGATTTTCCAGCGATCACCAACCCACAGGATGAAGCTCTGAGACAGAGATTCATATGTTCAGTTAACAATGAAGCGGTTCTGAAGGCGCTTTTTAAGATAAAAGACAGAATTAGATTTTGCCCGTGCTGTCCAAGTTGCCATTGAGACCGAAGACGCAGCAAAGGTTGCAAAAGAAACTGTCTACGGTTCCAAAACCAAGCAGGTGTACAAGGTCCAACAGAACAAGAACAAGAGTCCTCAAAAGAACCATCAGCAGTCTTATTCCACAAACCAGGAGAAATGCTACCGATGTGGTAAGGTCCACAAAGCAACAGACTGTCCTTTCAAACAATCCAAATGTCATTTTTGTGACAAAAAGGGACATTTGCAAGCGGTGTGTAGGAAAAAACAACATCAGCAACGCAATGGCCATTCACAAACTCCCGTGAAAAGAATCACAAAAGCTGAGCTAGTCAAGGCGATCCTAGGTGAAGTTTCCCGAGATGCTCATAGTTTAATTGTACCAGTAACAATCCAGAACAGACTGTTCACAATGGAATTGGACACTGCCACTGCAGGCAATTTTGTTTCCTTGTCAGTCTGGAAACAACTTGGAAAACCAAAGCTGCAAGATGTCAAGCATCGCTATGAATCTGCCAGCAAGCACAACCTGCCTGTTCTAGGAACTTTCATGGGCCAAACCAAGGATCCAACAACTGGTAAGCAGGATCTTTTACCTTACATAGTCACCAAGATCTCTGATCTTAATTTGCTGGGACGAAATGCTATCCAGACTCTGGGAATTTCCGTGGACACTGCTCTAGGTTTGAAAAGCATAGACAGCCCAAACCAAGAGGGAAGGTGCAGAAGGGATGTATCCAAAGACCTCAAGTCAGCCCTATGTTTCCCTGCAGCAAGATTGTCACAACATGTGTACATGTGTGATGAATTTCCAGATCTTTTCAAGCAAGAATTGGGATGTCTCAAGAACTTTGAACTGGAAGTGAAGTTCAAATCGGACGCAACACCAGTCTTTCACAAGGCACGTCCGGTCCCATTTGCTCTTCGTGATGACCTAGCCAAAGGTTACGAAGAAGGCATCGCCAAGGGAATCTGGAAGCCAGTCCAGTTCAACGAATACAGAACGCCAGTGGTACCGATTCGTAAAGCACACGCTTCAAGCAACCTGAAGCCCAAACTACGGATTTGTGGTGACTACTCTGTGGGAATTAATGACCAACTTGCTGATCACCGTCATCCAATGCCACTCCCTGCTGAACTGATGCAGAAACTCGGAGGTGGATTCGGATATACAAAGATAGACCTTGCTGATGCCTATAATCAGATCAAGCTGGCTCCAGAGAGTCAACGCAGACTCGCACTCAACACTCACCATGGAGTACTCCTGCAACAACGACTCCCTTTCGGAATCAAGTCAGCACCTGGTTACTTTCAGGAGATCATGGAAAACCTGACCCATGATCTACCTGGAGTGGCCGTCTTCCAGGATGACATACTTGTCAGTGGGAAAGATGCAAACAGTCACCTAAACAACCTAAAGTGTCTGCTCACACGTCTAAGCGACAATGGACTCAGATGTCGCCGTGAAAAGTGTCAGTTTGCACTACCCAGTGTAGAATACCTTGGACACATTTTGTCGGCTGAAGGGATCACGAAGGGATCCAAGGTCGAAGCAGTCTTAAAGATGCCATCTCCAACGAACGAATCAAGCTTGAAATCTTTCCTAGGTTCAGTTCAGTTTTATGGAAAGTTTATCCCAAACCTAGCCAGTGTAGCAGAACCACTCTATTGCCTTACAAAAAAGTCAACTATTTGGAAGTGGGGAGATGAGGAACAGTCAGTTTTTGATCACTTGAAAAATGTACTTTCATCGAGTCAAGTTCTGATACACTTCGGTCCAAACAAAACTTTGGGACTGGCTTGCGACACATCAAACGTTGGTATTGGAGCAGTCCTGTTTCACCGCTATCCTGATGGAAGCGAGCGCCCAATAGCCAATATGTCTAAGACTCTCACTTCTGCACAGCGGAGCTACAGCCAAATTCAGAAGGAAGCCCTAGCTATCATATTTGGCTTGCAGAAGTTTTACCAGTATTTGTACGGTCGTGTATTCGTACTCGTGACTGACCACAAGCCACTGACATCACTATTCAGTCCGAGGAAAGGGACGCCACTTCTCGCTGCTAACAGACTAGCATGATGGGCCCTGTGGCTGAACCAGTTTGACTACACCATTGAATATCGAAAATCAGCAGACCATGCCAATGCTGATGCCCTCAGTCGCTTGCCATTCGGTGATGACAACGACTTTGACAGAAAGGAAAATGGTGAAGACATAGACATGGTGTGTGTCATCAAAGCTCTCAGTATTCAAGTCCAACCTGTGGATGCTAACGTCCTCCGTCAAGAGTCAGGGAAAGATCCAGTGATATCTACAGTGATGCGCTACGTCCGTGAAGGCTGGCCACCAAAGAACATGGAGATCAATGACGAAGTCAACAAGTTCCGTAAGTTATCAAACTCACTTAGTATCTATCATGGATGCCTTATACATGGATCTAGAGTTGTGATTCCACATAGCTTGCAGCCAAAGATCCTCAATCTTCTGCATCTTGGACACTTTGGCATGGAACGCATGAAACAACTAGCAAGAACTGCTGTTTATTGGCCTGGTATCGATGCTGCTATAGAGATAGCCAGTCGACGATGTGATTCGTGCAACGAACATCAAAGGCAGCCATCTAAGCCTCCAGTTCACCCATGGATGTTACCAGAAAAGCCGTGGAGCCGCTTACACCTGGACCACGCAATAAATTTTATGGGTAGAGATTGGCTGGTGATCACAGATGCTTATTCCAAGTACCCATGCATTCATCCTACTTCCTCCACGTCCTCCAAAGCCACTTTAAATCTGCTTGAGGAAGACTTTGCGCACTTCGGATTTCCTCACACATTGGTCACCGATAACGCACCAACTTTTACGTCTGGGGAGTTCCAGAGCTGGTGCAAAGAACGTGGGATCACACACCTGACAGGGGCACCTTACCACCCAGCTACCAACGGAGCAGCGGAACGTTTGGTGCAGACCTTCAAACAAGCTCTGAGGAAGTCTTCTCTTCCGCCGACACGAGCACTTCAAGAGTTCTTGATGCAGTACCGGAGAACACTGACATCCTGTGAATTCTCTCCAAGTGAACTTTTGAATCACCGGCAGATACGAACAAGGATTGATTCTCTGCTGCCATCGCCAGCACACATTGCTCAAGGCAAACAGTCTAAGGAAGCAGATAAGTCTCAGGTGACTCCAAGCTCGGCTGATGTCGCTAAAGTTATCAGGCAGTACAAGGCCGGAGATCCTGTGTATGCACTATACTATGGACCTCGCCGAGACAAAGATCCCCGATGGGTACCAGCAATCATTAAGAAGTCATTGGGTACTCGCTGCTTTAACGTGAAGGTCATACCTGATGGCCCGATGTGGAGACGATACTGGGAACAGCTGCGACTGTGGTACACAACTGAGGTAGACAATGAACCTGGCGATACAGAAAACACTGTATTTCAATTTGTAACAGATCACCCGATGGAGATCTCGGAAACTGTGCCACTAACTCAACGACAAACCAGACCCAAGATCATGTTACCTGTTCCAGAGTATGGACCAGGCAACCCAAGAGAGACTTTGCTGTTGATACTTCTTGTGTAGCATCAATTTCAGTGGGGAGGTGTTATATGGACTGTTGGGTATGTTATTCGTCTTGTGTGGGCGACACATGATATCTTTCGAGCGAGATCGTTGCCAGTGCCCTTGGACTGGCTCTTGTGCGGGTGACACATGAAATGTTTCGAGCGGGATCGTTGCCAGTGCCCCTGGACTGGCTCATGTGCGGGCGACATGTGATGTCTTTCAGGCGGGGTCGTTGCCAGTGCCCCTGGACTGGCTCTTGTGCGGGTGACACATGAAATGTTTCGAGCGGGTTCGTTGCCAGTGCCCCTGGACTGGCTCATGTGCAGGAGACACATGAAATCTTTCGAGCAAGATCGTTGCCGGTGCCCCTGGGCCGGCTCTTGTGCGGGTGACACATGAGGTTTTGCGAGCGAGGTCGTTGCCGGTGCCCCCAGACTGGCTCATGTGCGGGCGACACGTGAAATCTTTCGAGCGGGATCGTTGCCAGTGCCCGACTAGCTCATGTGCGGGCTACACATGATATCTTCCGAGCGAGATCGTTGCCAGTGCCCCTGGACTGGCTCTTGTGCAGGTGACACATGAGATGTTTCAAGCGGGATCGTTGCCAGTGCCCATGGACTGGCTCATGTGCGGGAGACACATGAAATCTTTCGAGCGGGATCGATGCCAGTGCCCCTGGACTGGCTCATGTGCGGGCGACACATGAAATCTTTCGAGCGGGATCGTTGCCGGTGCCCCTGGGCTGGCTCTTGTGCGGGTGACACATGAAATGTTTTGAGCGGGATCGTTGCCAGTGCCCCTGGACTGGCTCATGTGCGGGCGACACATGAGGTTTTTCGAGCGAGATCGTTGCCGGTGCCCCTGGACTGGCTCATGTGCGGGCGACACATGAAATCTTTCGAGCGAGATTGTTGCCAGTGTCCCTGGACTGGCTCTTGTGCGGGTGACACATGAAATGTTTTGAGCGGGACGGGATCGTTGCCAGTGCCCCTGGACTGGCTCATGTGCGGGCGACACATGAAATCTTTCGAGTGAGATCGTTGCCAGTGCCCCTGGACTGGCTCTTGTGTGGGGTTGTTGTAGGATTTTCGAGCGAGATCGTTGCTGGTGCCCCTGGACTGGCTCTTGTGCGGGTGACACATGAGGTTTCTCGAGCGAGATGAGCGTGGCCGTTGCTAGTACCACCTGACTGGCCTTCGTGCGGGTGACACGTAAAAGGACCCACTACACTCTCGGAGTGGTTGGCGTTAGGAAGGGCATCCAGCTGCGGAAACACTGCCAAATCAGATTGGAGCCTGGCGTAGCCATCTGGTTTCACCAGTCCTCAGTCAAATCGTCCAACCCATGCTAGCATGGAAAGCGGACGTTAAACGATGACGATGATATATATGTGCTGTGCGTGAGAAGACCTGGCGTGAGAAGACCTGGCAAGCCAAGTGAGATCGTTGCCAGTGCCCCTGGACTGGCTCTTGTGCAGGTGGCACATAAGATGCACCATTTTGAGCGTGACCGTTGCCAGTACCGCCTGACTGGCCTTCGTAGGGTTTTCGAGCGAGATCGTTGCCAGTGCCCCTGGACTGGCTTTGTGCGGGTGGCACATAAAAGACACCATTTCGAGCGTGGCCGTTGCCAGTACCGCCTGACTGGCCTTCGTGCGGGTGACACGTAAAAGCACTCACTACACTCTCAGTCAAATCGTCCAACCCATGCTAGCATGGAAGGCGGACGTTAAACGATGATGATGATGATGATGATGTTCCGTGTGTCACTGTGGTTCGTCAAAGTTCATTGTTTCATTGTTGTTGTCTTGTGTGACTGTTGTAGTAAAATGTCATTGATATATATGGCGGACATGATTCTTGTTTATTCATAACGAACATTGGGTGAGTGCGTTCTTTGTATGTAATTGAATAATAAATGTAATAATTAAATTGGACAACTCGTTGTGTTATCTCTGCGAGTCTTCCGAGGGAAATACAACAATTCCCCTTCTCTTCTCTGTACCACTTATATTCCCTGTAGGTATGTCCTAATGCATCTCCAACACTATTTATTTTTGTTTCTCTCTGTCTCTTTTTCTTCTAGGGTAGCCAAGTATCTCCTCTATAGTAAAATACCTATTTCTATCCCTTTTATACTCTAACCTCTTACCTGGTACAAAGCTACTTCTCTCAGTACTACTCCCTCTCCCAGCTGAGATGTCTTTGTCTTGCATGTTACTTGCACTGGTAGTGCCATGTAAAATGCATCAGTGCTGGTGTCACACTAAAAGCACCAAGTACACGCTGTAAAGTGGTTGGTGTCAGGAAGGGATTCCAGCTGTAGAAACCACATCAAAGCAGACAATGAAGCCTAAAGCAGCTCTCTAGCTTGCCAGCTCCTGTCAAACTGTCCAACCCATGCTAGCATATATCCTGAGATAACATCTGTTATAGACATGCTGTGTTAAAAACACAGTAAATATCATCAGGAGATGAAAAATTACCTCAGCAATGGACAGCAAGAACACAAGATACCTTTTGTGTCCAAAATGTATTTGTTGCTCCATGCTTACACAGTTAATAGGTCAGTTACACACACACATAACACTCAGAACAGGTGCAAGTTATCAAGATTTGATTGATCAGTGGCACAATTAAAGTATGAAGAACGTTGTAAAATTAAATTTTTTAATTAATCTGTTCAATTAACAATAATAGTGAGTGTCAGCGCAGTAAGTTCCTAAGAAGGAATAATACAATCTAGTTTTAACCCCCAGTTGAAGTCATTTTCACTTTAAAAGTCTGAATATTACAACCTTTATTTAACTATGCTCAAGTAAGGCTCATTATGGAATATTGCTCTCATGAAATATTGTATCTCTGGGGTGGTGATGGCACTGCATCTAGCAAAAGCTACCCAAATGATTGATATAAAGTCACTCAGAGACACACTCCAGCCTCTACTCCCAGGAATGGTGTCTCTTCTCTCTGCCTTTTCTACTGCTACTATAATAGCCTCTGCTCCTTGGAGTTGGCTGGTCTCATGCTACTTTCACCAAGGCATTCTCATCCAACTATTTTCTCCATCTTCTCCCTTATTCTCTCCAACACTTCCTACCAAATCACTATACCCAGTTCTTCCTTTCCAGAACACTATGCCACCTCCTACACACAGGTAATATTGTCACGATATTTCCCCCAACTACTTTTAGAATGATTCAAATAATGAACCTTCTTGAGTTTTTCAACCTCATTATTTGTTTGATTTCACTTTTTTTGTATTATTGAGTACTTTAGAATCATCATTGTCATCATCAACATCATTGTTGTCACCATCATCATCATTGCTTGTTGTCACCATCGTTATTGTTGCTGTTGTCACCATCATTGTCATCATTAAGGCAGCAAGCTGGTAGAATTGTTAAAGCATTAGAAAAATTGCTTAGTGGAGCTTGCTCCAACTCTTTACATTCTGAGTTCAAAACCGACGTCAACTTTGGCTTTCACCTGCCAATTCTAAGAACTGGGGTTGATGGTATTATCTAACCCACTCTCCACAAAATTGCTGTCCTTGTGCCTAAATCAGAAACCATTACTATAATTAGCAGGGGTGTATATTCCAGGTGTGCTAGGTGCATGCAGCACACCCATCGAAATAGCAAATTCATTATAAATATTAACCTTACTCATAAATTTAATCACAAATCTTAAGGGAAAACTGTTATACACCTGAAATTTAGTGGCATTGAGTGTGGCAGCACACCCAATACAACAACCACCATATGCCACTGATAATTATTATTGTACAACAATATGTACTCCATAAGTTTTACTTTAATCATATATCTATATACAATTTCCTTGTTATTCATCATCATCATCATCATCGTTTAACGTCCGCTTTCCATGCTAGCATGGGTTGGACGATTTGACTGAGGGCTGGTGAAACCGGATGGCAACACCAGGCTCCAATCTAATTATCTGTTATATATCTAAAGGCGGTGAGCTGAATCTTTAACACACTAGGCAAAATACTTACAGGAATTCTGTCCATCTTTACATCCTGAGTTCAAATTCTGCTGTGGTTGGCATCCTTTTGGGGTACCAGTTGAGTGCTGAGGTCAATGTAATTGACTTATCTCCTTCCCCTAAATTGCTGGCCTTATGCCAAATTTTGAAACCAATGTTTGTTATATGTCTATTGTTAAGTGAACCAAGAGCCCAGTGAGCTGGTTAGCACACTTTGTTTCTTATCTCTTTGGTGAAAAACTTTCAAAATTGTGGAATTCTTGCTTTCAACAAACAACCAACTGACCAACCAGCTAGAGAGGAAAGGCAAGAGAGTTTTGAAAGGAAGGTAAATGAAGACTTTTCCCCCCTCCAAAGTACAAAATCTAAAAAATAACATGTACAGAAACAACAATAACATGCCAAATAATGAGAACAGCAAACTGTCATATGTCGCCAAGACACTTGCAGCATTGGCTAACAACAACAATAGTAAAACAGCAAGCAAAGCAGCGTATCATGACAATGAAAGCACTATTATCACCCCCACCACCACACCCATCGTCGCCATGGTTGTTAGCAGTGACAGCAATTATAACAGAAACAAACCAAAGCTAACAAATGACACCACTGAAAGCAAAACCACAAAAACTAAATTTTATACAAAAAGTGGTATCAAATAACATACAGATTTCTATGGCAGCCAAACACACCAATGTAAAAATCACAAAACATCTTGTAAAACTATACAAACAAAAAGCCTGCAAACTAATTGGAAGCAACTCCAGATGCATCACTGAGAAATTGGCATGCAGAAATGGCCATACATGCCTTAGTGGAAAGACGCTGGTATGAAATATAAACGGAAGTAAACTTCATTACCAGGGATGTTAAAGTGATATCCCTCAAAGAAGCCCTTGCAATTAAACATTGTGTTGTCTCCTCTAAGAGTGAAGAATTTATTCTCTTTTTGGGAAGACAACAAAGGTGAAAATATCTGGTGTACCACCAGAGCCAGATATCTGGTGAGTCATCCTGGAGGGACGTCACATTTTATTGGATGTTAAAAAAATATAGGTCCAGAATAGATTTGAAGGTCCTATTACAGGAGAAATCAGAAAACCTAGGAAAGATCCTGGACCTAATTGAACTGCTGAATGAGGCAGATCCAGCTATTTGCTGAGTACATGGCACCTGTACCAGTGGAGCACTAAGAGCACTGTTCGAGCGCGATCGTTGCCAGAGCAGCTGTCTGGCTTCCGTGCCGGTGGAATGTAAATAGCACCAGTGTGATTGTTACCAACGTCACCTTCCTGGCACTTGTGCCAGTGACACATGAAAAGACATTCGAGCGAGATCGTTGCCAGTGCTGATGGATTGGCCCCTGTGCAGGTGACACGTAAAATACACCATTTCGAGCGTGCCTGTCACCAGTACCGCCTGATTGGCCCTCGTGCCGGTGGCACATAAAAGCACCCACTACACTCTCAGAGTGGTTGGCGTTAGGAAGGGCATCCAGCTGCAGAAACTCTGCCAAATCAGATTGGAGCCTGGTGTCGTCTCCTGGTCCACCAGTCCTCAGTCAAATCGTCCAACCCATGCTAGCATGGAAAGCGGACGTTAAACGACGATGATGATGATGATGATTTTGAAGAACATCCCACAACCCTCCTTCACCTGGAATAGACAGGCTAGCTGTCTTTGTCTGGTGGCAAAAGAAATTGCTTGGTAGATGAGAATGAAAAGCTGAAGACAGACATTCTCCTATTTGGCAAAACTCATCAACTTTCTCAAGTTTCACAAAAGGGGTTGTCATCAATGTAATTGATTAGCCCCCAACCCCAAATTCATGCCTTGTGCCTATATTGGAAAGTATTATCATCATTACTATTATCAACAATGAGGGTGGCGAGCTGGCAGAATCGCTAGATCACTGGGAGAAATACTTAGCAGTATTTTGCTATGTTTTGAATTCAAATTCCGCCAAGGTCAACTTTGTCTTTCATCCTTTTGGGGCTGATAAATTAAGTACCAGTGAAATTTTGGGGTCGATGTAATTGACTAGTTCTCTCCCGCGAAAAAAAAACATCAGGCCTTGTGCCAATAACAGAAAGGATTATTATCATTTTTATTAAGGCGGCGAGCTGGCAGAATCATTAGCATGCCAGGCGATATGCTTAGCAGCATTTTGTCTGTCTCTACATTCTGAGTTCAAATTCCATTGAGGTTGACTTTGCCTTTCATCATTTTGGGGTCAATGAAATAAGTACCAGTTGAGTACTGGGATGGATGTAATTGACTATACTCCTTTCTGATAGTTTCTGCCTAAGTCAGAAACTATCATTATTATTGCTGCTGTTGACAACTGATAAGTCCTTTAACCTCTTAGGGTTACGCAGCCATGCAGCATATCTAGGGTGAGAAAGCCTGGTGGAGCCCATCCCTCTCTAGGCTAAACTCATTTCTATAGCTGAGAGGACTGGAGCAACATGAAGTGAAATGTTTTGCTCAAGAACAACGGATTGCCCGATCCAGGGATTGAAACCACAATCTTACAGTTGTGAATCCAACACCCTAACCACTAAGCAACACACCTCAACTAGTGGTAAAGCTGAGTGAACTGAGCAATGTGAAGTGAAATGTTTTTGCTCAAGAACACAATGCATCGCCTGATCCAGTAATTGAAACCACAATCTTACAATTGTGAGTCCAATGCCCTAACCACTAAGCCATGCACCTCCACTGCTGTTGTTACAAATTACTATTATTACTGTAATGGAAGTCTGTTTGGGTTCGTCAGTGACGCTGGATATGGGAGTGGAGTCCAAAGGCGGATGCGCAGACATGGCAATATGTTGGGCATGTAACAGCAGAAGTAGGCTTGGGGATCCTCTCTTTTCAGGCTTGTCGCTTCTGGTCCAGGCTCTTGAGGTGAGCAATTCCCAGCCACGGGCTGAAATGCTGCAGGCCTCAGGGGAAGTTTTCAGGCTATCCTCGTATCACCTCAATGGCCTTCCAGGGTTTCTTGCTCCAGAAGCCAGCTCAGAGAAGAAGATCATCTTTGGTAGACATGTGTCGTCCATTCGGACAACATGTCCGACCCACCAAAGCTGGGCCTTCATGATGAGGGCTTTAACTGTATACAACACTCTTCCTGATGCCTGCATGAGGGTATAAGAATATAATTAAATGTGTACTCACACACAGAGCACAGGAAGAAGAGATGAGTTACCAGGTGGAAATATTAATGTACGAATTAAAATGATAGTGATGATGGGAGATGGTTGGTGGTTTAGTATCGCTTCTTCAGAGCTTTCCAGATGTCGGCTACTTACATTAATTACTGCTTTCACAGGTGGGTGACGGACTTCAATCTTCATTCTCTGACCTTTGAGTTTCATAAACTTCTTTATCTGGCATGTCTTCACCATTTCAAATTCTTTCATGTACGACTTTTCTAGATCTTGGATTCTCTTTCTATCATCATCTTTACTTTGAGAATTTGGCTTTAGGATCAACACCACTAAAACCAGCCCTATGGTTGCGATATGTTGATGACACCTTCATACTCTGGCCCCAGTAGGAAGATGTCCAAGTGCTGTTAGATCATGTGAACTCAATAAAGCCATCCATACAGTTCACAATGGAAAAAAAAAAAGACAATCAGCTAGCATACCTGGACGTATTAATAACACACACCAAGTATGGATTCAGGACAACCGTATACCGCAAGCCAACCTTCACTGGACGATACCTCAACTTCAACTCCCACCATCCATACAGTGTAAAGAGAGGAATTGCTCAGTGCCTAAAACATCGAGCAATGAATATAAGTAGTGATCATGATACCCACCACGAAGAAATGATCAAGCTCAGTAACAATCTATTAAGCAACAACTACCCCAAAAGCATACTCTCCACTCCAATTATGAAGAAAAGAGAGGATGAAACCGATAAACTGTCTACAGTCTGTCTACCCTATGTGAAAGGCCTCTCCGAAATGATACAAAAGATATGCGGCCCATATGACATCAGGACAGTATTCAAAAGTAATACAACACTTCGCAAATATCTCCTTCGAGCAAAACCACCAATAGAAGAGAACATGACCAAGAACTGCGGATACTCCATCCCATGCAGCTGTGGTAAATTATACAAAGGCGAAACATCGCTAAGCTGTGACACGAGGAGATATTGATAAATCGGGTATAACTAATCATGTATGGAAAATGGAGACCATCTCCTCCTGTGGGATGAAGTTAAAATAATAGACAGAGAACACCACTGGAAAATACGAAAACTAAAAGAAGCAGTGCATATGCCAGGACACAACAACCTTCTAAGCAGACCGAATGCAGATATGAACAGCATAAGGGAACAGGTATTAAGGAAGGATAGGAGAATATTAGATTTATAAGCCCTAAAATTCACTCTATAATTGCCCAGGGGCATATGGTGTAGTGGTTAAAAGCGCGGTTTTACTAACTCCAAGATACCGAGTCCGATTCACGGCAGCGACCTTAAACATCAAAAAATACCTTAGGTTCGAAATTTCTCCAATACACCTGATGAAGGCTGGAGAGTATATCAGCCGAAAAGTTGTGTTAACAACAAACAAGATAACATATCCGTCAAATGTAAATAATGTAAATTAATATATATGTACATTTTTAATCAACAAATTTATCGCATAAGCATTTTGCAACGAGAATGGGAGTCTGGCTGAAATTGAAATGAAATTACGTGAGGCCTAAATATTGAAAGGGTGGGGAATCCTAGATTCATTAATTAAGCTACATTTGAATAACAACTTGTTGATTCAAGAAAGAGCGATTGAACGGCAGCGAAGAAATGGAACGATATTTAGGAAACTATTTCAAATATCCGACAGACGCTGGACACAGACCTTGTACAAACTAATTTTACGCACCACATACCTAGATGGGCTTTTAGTATTTAATCTTTACTATTATCATAAAAATATTAAGACTAAATTGGCAGAGGTAAAGAATATGTACACCACTCGCTTTCAGTGAAACCAGGTGTGCGTATTCTTTACCTTCGCCTACTAAATTAATATACACGTACATGTTAATCGGCAAATTTATTGCATAAGCATTTTGCAACGAGAAGGGGAGTTAGGCTGAAATTGAAATGAAATTACATGTGGTCTAGGTAAACTTGATATTGAACGAAGGCGGGATTTATTAACTAAGATTTATTAACTAAGTCACATAACTTAGCTGTTGTTGATCCAAGAAAGAACGATTGATCGAGCAGTTGATTCATGAACGGCAGCGAAGAAATGGAACGATATTTGAGAAACTATTTTAAATGTACGACAGACGTTGGATTAAGACCTTGTGCAAACAAAGTTTACGCACCACATAGCTAGATGGGCTTAGAAGAAAAGCCGTAGTATTTAATTATTATTATAATTATAAAAATATTATCGTTCTTACCTCGACTTGCAATCGGGTATCACTTGCAGATTATTGAATTCTTAACACAGGTTGTCACGAACTCTCTATCGGCACGTCTCACCTCTGCCACAGATAGCGTAAAAAAGATGGAAACTTTTTATCTCACTCGCCCACGTGACGTCATCTCTCCTCCCTTCCGGTCTTCCTTCCACCACACGCCGCCCCATGATCTAAAGATCACCGTTCCCGTCTCGTAATCGTCCATCCACATGGGGTGGAGGCGACCTTCCCTTAGAGATCTCCGTAGAGTCACAGGGCTGCCTTCCCCCTTCCCTTTATCATCGGAAGAGCTAATCACCTTTCGAATATCCAGGACGTGACGCAGCATTCCATCCACTGATACATTATTCAGAGTATTGATTGCGGTCACCTTTCCTTTTTCTTACTGCGTTGTGCACCGAGCATTAAGGAGCTTCACCCATACTTTGTCTCCAGCCTGCACAGATGTAATACTTTTCACCTCCAGCTGCTGCGGCACCACACTTGGGTGTTTCCATTTGTACTGGAATACGGCCCTGTGCGGGACTAACTCTTCGGCTTCCCTACCCTGGGTGACATGTTGTACTACAAGACTGCCTTCATAGAGGAGATTCGTCCCTTCTCATCCATGGCTTTAATTGTACGGTGGTGCCGTTCCACAATTCCGCTTTCCACCTGGCCGGTATGCAACTCTGAAAAAGCGTCTTGTGCTCCACCTTCCGAGCATCTCCCTCAACTGCTCTGGGTGAAAAACTGCGCTGTTGTCCATCAAATAGTTCGTCTACAGGGCCCCTTTCTAAGAACACTGCATTCAGCACTTCTGCGACATCGGCAGCAGTCTTCACCCTGATATCTTTCCATATAGCCATTCGCCCCGGTCCACAGTCGACCATTGAAAGGAACACCTTTCCTCGATAGTGCGTCACGTCAATGGCTAGCCTCTTCTAGTCTTCCTATACCTGAACCTTTGCTGGTTTGTGTGTGCTCAGGACAGGATCAATCGATTGGCACCTATTACAATTCCCCACTATCCTCCGAATGCTCTCCCTGGTGACATCGGGGTTGACGGTCCTAGTTTGCCAAGGCCTCATGTAACAACGACCTGTCCACCCTCCAGCCGACAAACCACTGCTACTCCCACTTGGAACATCCTCTACTGCTTTCATCCCTCTGGTTTGAAAGTTTGCTTTATTCTTTTCCGAGGGCACGAACAGACATGCAGCTTGAGGTCGAAATCGGAAGCAAGCTCTCTCGGGATTCCCAAGCGATGCTTAATCACCATTTCCACGGCCCCTTTCGTGCGAATCATCTTCCGGTTGATCACTGACTCCACCCACCCTCGCGCTGTAGCAGAATCAGTCTGGACCTCGACAGTTCGCAGTCCCCATCTCAATGCTAGGTTGACGCCCTTCAACACAATATCCAGTTCAGCTACATTGATATGGTTGAAGTCGTCCTTCTTTCTAAGTCACGCTGTGTCTTCCACCTCGACACCTCCTATTTCCAGCATTAGTCCCAATGCTATGCTGCTTGCGTCGCACCACATAATCCCTTTCTTTGTATCAGGCACGTACAAGTTGCCCTTCACTGGATCTTCTGCTCGCACTCT
Organism: Octopus bimaculoides; assembly: GCF_046866305.1. NCBI lineage: Eukaryota > Metazoa > Mollusca > Cephalopoda > Octopoda > Octopodidae > Octopus > Octopus bimaculoides. Next base: position 88,684,830 of record NC_142928.1, read on the forward strand.
CTCCAAGATATCTCGCATCATCACCATCTTCTCTCGCACTTTATCACCCCAGTTCACTCCTGCCCGCCTTTTGACATAGCTACATGCTGTTCGGAGCCATCCCGCGACAAGGTAGTGACCCACCAACTTCTCACACAATGAGAACAGTTCTTGCCTATTTATATTCCGATTTAGCTCTGGGATCTGGTTTCCTCTGTGAAACACAAGCCTACCCACTTCGTCTCTTTCGAGCCTGAACCTCAACGCCGTATCTCCTATAACCTCTGGCGGTTTTGTTGTCAGTCCGAACCTCCTAAGATGGTCCATAATTTCCTCTGCCGATGTCACATTCTCACCTACCAAGATATCGTCGATATATGAGCTGGTAGCTTGCTCCACTTTGGCCTCTTTGACCAAAACTGCCTTGAGTACCTTCGCCATGATTTTTGGCGTTGAACTCAAGCTGAAACCCAGTCGAGTCAGGCAGTACGTCCTGCCCCTGTACCTCACTAGTTGGTACTTCCACAACTTCTCTGGTGCATGGAGCTGCAGATAGGCCGACTTGAGGTCAATGATCGTAGTCTCCCCCCTTTTTCGCCTCCACTCACGAAGGATTTCTCCACACACGTCTGCTGCCTTGCCAGCCATATGACAGGACACATTAGTTCAGTTCCCTGAAGTCTAGCACCGGTCAAACCTTACTTTTTGTTATTAGCGGTAGTACACCGCCTGTCGTTTTCTGACTCCACGGCATCAGAATACCCTCCTCTATCCATCTGTTCACCTCTGTCTCGAACTCAAATCTGGCTTCTCCTTTCAGGGTGTGGTCATTGCAGCTTAACCTGTTTCTTAGTACGGGAGATTCTCCTTTCAAGAAGTACTCCACCGTCCACGTTTCGCCGTCGAACTCAGCAAGGAAGTCCTCGTCTCCAACGGAAGACCCTGTCTGTGCCAGTTATCTGTCACTCTTACAGTCTTCTTCGCCCGCTCTACACCCATGGCACACAGCACACCGGTCACTAAACTACTCCTGCCCCGCCAACCATCACAACTCCTAATCGTGTGATCACGTCCATTCCGACCACTATGTCGGCACTGTCCACCACCTCATCAACTACAATCACCTACAGCCTCAACAGAGACACCTGTTTCTCCATTTCCACGTCGCTGGCCCCTCTACATTTGACCTCCCTACCATCTACCGCTCTGAGCCTGGTGTTTCTTCTCCAGCTCTCAACCATTCTTGCGGTCACCAGAGTAGTTATGCAACCTGTATTCACGAGGGATCATGCTACCCTCGCCCCCACCATAAGCCTCACTACAGGCAACGTTCGGTGGTGCACCTTCAATTGGTAGTGGAGGGAACTAGCGGTACAGTAATCCCCCTTTGTTCATTTTTCTGCTTGCAGTTATTCTCTATGTGCCCAGGATAGCCGCATTAGAAACACACCACCATTGGCTTCAGTTCCGTGCGTTCCTTGACCATGTGCGGAATTCGACATCTGAAGCATGATCCCTTGGCCATTCGCCTCACCAGACTCTTGCTGTCGTTGTTTGCTGCCTGCCTCTTCGTCCTGCTAGTATCCGCCGTCACGTCGCGAGTGTCACTAGGTGACAACACCCGCTGTTTATCAATCATTTCTCCTACCAACATCGTTTCGGTGTCCGGCATCTGCTGCAGACGTACAGAGATATGGTAGGGGAAGCCGGTCACAAAAGCCAGCTTCACCATCCGCTTTATCGCTGCTCTAATAAACCCTGCTAGGCCCACCAACCTCCTAGTCTCGCTCACGTAATCATCTATCTGCTCGCCGGTCCCTCTCACTCTTCCGAGCTTGCTGTAGGCTTTAAAAGCCCCCACCCCGTTTCAGCCTCTCTTCAATTTTTCCAGTTTTTCTTGGTCCGCCTCATCCATCTCCAAGTAGAGATTGAGTGCACTGCCTTCTAAGTACAACGGCATAAAGCTAGCCACATCTATTCCCTGTAACTTTGCCGCGAGTCTCACCTTTATCCAGGCCACCACATCGCCTTCTCCAGTGAACAGTCTCAACACATCACTACCGATTCAGATTTTTGTGGCTATTACAAAAAAAAAAAAAAAAAAGAACAATCGCAGCAGAAAAATATTTTAAAAATCCACTCTTCGGACACATCCTCGCAGCTGGTAACAACGTGCCGAAATAGCTTGTGGTTTGAAGGCGCGTAAATTAAGTCGTTCTTACCTCGACTTGCAATCGGGTACCGTTGGCAAGATTGTTCAATTCTAAACACGTGTTGTTACGAACTCTCTATCGCCACGTCTCGCCTCAGTCAAAGATAGCATGAAAAGGGGAAAGTTTTCTTCTCACTCGCCGGCGCGACATCATCTCTCTCTCCTTCCGGTATTCCTTCCACCCCATACTAAATATTTTAAATATACGACAGATGCTGGGCACTGACCTTGTGCAAACTAAGTTCACGCACCACGTAGCTAGATGGACTTAGTAATATTTTTATAATAATAATGATTAAATACTACGGCTTTTCTAAATTTGAAATGAAATTACATGTGACCTTGGCAAAAAAAAAAAAATTATTTCGATAATGCTCAATAGTTTTACAAAATTAAATTAGAAAATTGGACAAAACAGAGAACACAATTGAAAAATTAAAAAGAAAGAAAAACAAAATAAAGCCCAAAACAATTAATCACTTTAGGTTGAAAAATTGGGGGCGTTGGGAAACTTCTCTAATGGCTATTGAGACACACCAGCACGCTTGCACCGTTGCCCCGGGTGACGGCGAGGCAGATGCGCTGGAATAGCCAAGCACCCTCACCAGTTACCTCTGCTAGGTGAGTTTCCAGTTAAGACAGGAGTATAATTCATTTTATAATGTCAGTACTGAAATATTTAAAGCCAAGAACTATTGAGCATGCAGGTAAATGAATTTCAACAAGTGAAGGAATATCAAGCTTTTAAATGGATTCTTATATTCATCATTGCCACCGTCAGTAACCAAAAATATATTTCAAAACTGCTTCAAAATAGGTTACTTAGAATCTGACGACAGTGTATTTGCCCAAAACGACTTTCGATTTTGAAGGTATCTGCCTCTCGACCAGACGGAAATCTGTTTTTATAAGACGGTAAAATGAAGGAGGAATTTGTTTACATTAAATGGATTACATTTCGGTGTGTGGATAATATACTCGCTTCAATTTCTCTAAGCATTACTTCCAGACAATCAAATGTTCGCGACGACTACATGACAGTCCTTGCACACCTCAACATGCAGTTACTACGATTTTGGGGGTTTTGTATGAGAATATGTTAATCATATACACACATGCATATTGATAAACTCCTGCGTCGTTATCAGTCAAATGGAACTAAGTCAATATTGTTTTAATGTTTTTCTAACCTGTTTGGATGAAAATCTGATTTTCACCAACAAACCACGTATAAACATGAATGAGGGTAATTGTTTTAATGCTTTTTATAACCTGCTCGAATGAAAATCTGATTTTTGCCAACAAACCACGTGCAGACATGAATGGAAGGGAAAGAAAAATAGGGAGAAAAAGGGAAAAGGAATGAAAACCTTTGAAAAAAAAAAAAAAATCTAAATCACTACATCCTGCAGTGATCACAGTAAGCATACCACAAATTATACAAACAATAATATTTACACAAATCTGTAGGTAGATGCATACCAGACACAAAGTGAAGAGAAATCACGCTATTTCACCTGAGTCACCGTAACGTCTATTACAAAAGCATTAATGATCTGCTCTCTGTTCTTTTTCCTTGCATTTCAGCGCTTTTGATCTTGAACTTAACTATTCAACAGTTTATCTTGTTTTGCTCCATTCCCTCTGCCATTTTGGAGGATGTCGCATGTGTGTGACTCGTTAAACTTTTCTGATAGCGCTCTGTAAAGTTTTGCTACCTTTTTATTCTTTTCCTCACTTATCCCCTCCCCCCACTTATTCTTGTATATGCGTTGCTTTCTCTCCCAACCACCGGCAACTGCTGCTTGATGGCGTTGCCACCACTTTAACCTATCCATTCTTGGTGGCGGAGGCATGCGTCGAACGACCGAGAGACCTGCTTGGTGGAGCAACCACTGACCTCTCATTCTCCACCAACTTCGGCACGCTCGAGAGAAGCTAACCTCTCTCCACCACGGGTTCCAAACGGAATTAACCCTGCCAAATCCACCACTCCTTCAACTTTTAACTCTCTCCTCGCACCACCCGACCTCTGTTCTAGTCCAGTCGTTGGAACCAATGCTGCTTACCCTGCCTCCTCTGCTAACTCACTTCCTCAATTGAGTTCTAATGCTAGCCCACCACCTGACTGTACTCTGTGCTTGCACTAGCTGATACCTAAAGGCAATTAATTGTCACTTGTGCCACCAAAATTACCACAGGAGTTGTGTCCACATCACCAAGGCTCAAGCCGAAAGTATTCCACATAGGACTTGTAGTCAGTGCCACTTCAGCTCCAATGCACTTCTTGGAGATGCCTCACACTCCAACAACCAGCTCTCTACTGAGGACTTTGCTGCAGCCCTCCAGGGTTTATCCGAATCAAAGCTTATTAACCAGATCACTAAGGGAGCTTGGAATAGCCTTGCTCATGCGCTCTCCAGCTTGTTGAAAAACGTATGTTTATCCAACAATGCGTCCGACTGGCAGAAACTGTTTCTGTTCCCTCACATCTCTCTCCATGTGCATGATGTGAAATCAGGCTCCCTTACATCCACTCTCAAGTGACAGTTCCAGTTATTTGAGTCCACCCTGACCACTTCTCACCTCAATTTGACATTGAGCACGGAGCCTACCGACAGGCAACCGGTAAACCTCAAGCGCACAGTCAATGCCAAATTCAGTCCTCCCCTGCTCTGTGTAACTCTGAGTCTCTTAGATATCTGAAAGAGAAGCACCCATCGGCACCCTCAGATAATCAACTAAACTGGCCCAATCTCTCAGAATACTTGAGACCGGTCTTCACCTCTGATAACATCAGAAAAGCGATTTCATCTTTCCCTGCTGGTTCAGGTGCAAGAATTGATGGCCTTTAGTTTCAACACCTCAAGGATGGTATCTCCTTATCAGCCGGTGACACTGGACTTGAGCTTTTAGAGAATTTGACTCAGTTTGTGAACCAGTTCTCTTTGGTGAATGTCCTATTCTTTGGTGCAAAATTATTCGGGCTCACTAAACTCAATGGAGACCTGCGCCCCATTGCAGTTGGCTGCACTCTTCGCCATCTCACTGCAAAAGTGTGCTTACAATTGGTCTTTAGCATATAGGAGGAGTAATTTTTCCCCCCACCCAGCTAAGAGTGGGTGCCAAATTGGGATGTAAAGCTGTTACCCATGCTATCAGAGCCTATGCCAACTTGCCCTCTTTGTCCTCCAAGGTCATCCTCAAACTTGACCTTAAGAATGCCTTCAACTCCATCAACTGCAATGCCGTCCTCAGCTCAGTAGGAGAGAAGGTACCACAACTCTACCGCCTTGCATGGCAGGCTTATCGGGAGCCCTCCTATCTCTTTCAGTGACCAAATCATCATCTCCACCTCAGGAGTCCAACAGGGCAACCCACTCAGGCCCACTATGGGAATTGATGACATCACCAAGATGAGGGTTGAGCTAGACCTCAATGTCTGCTATCTTGATGATGCTTGTTTGCAGGGACCTCCAGACAGGGTTCTTGCCATTGCAAACATGATGGTTGGGGAGCTTGGTCACCGGGATTTCCAAGTAAACAGTTCCAAATGTGAGCTCTGGATCCTCAACCACCCGGCTTCTCAACATCAACCAACTATTGACCTTTTTGCAGAGTCCTTCCCTTCCATTACAGTCCCTCCCCCATTGGCTTGGTGCTCCTTAGGAGCCTCAATCACTGACCTTGCCTTTGAGTCCATCTTCCAGTCGAAAGTGGCTGCCCTTGAGCAATTGCTGAAAAATATTGAAGCCATCAAACCCCATCAAGGTTTTTTCATACTTAGGAATTACCTCTTGATCCCTAAGCTTCCATATTTGCTCAGGGTCAGCTCATCTTACCGATTCCCATTGTGCCTCTAACACTTCAACAACCTCATCTTTGAGAGACTCGAATGCTTGGTCAATGTCAGACTCTCTCCATTTTCCACAATCAGGCTGCATTACCCAAGTGATTTGGGGGTCTAGGTTTTAATAAGTGTTCGTCCCTCTCTCCCCCCCTGCTTCCTTTCCTCCACTCACGCCTGTTCCACCCTGGTGAGCAACATCCTCTCCTCTGCAACATAGACCTCTCCAACACTGGAAGGAATTGGGTTTGTCTACTCCTGAGAAGGTGGGGGACTGTCGGAGTTAGAGAGCTTAGGAGCTTAATTTCGAAGGCCACCTTCAACTCCCTCTTCATCCAGTTGGACCAGTTTTCAGGGTGCCACTTACTGTCTGCTAGCATCAAATACTCAGGTGACCGGATTGATGCCATCCCTGTGGCTAATGTTGGCGGCCTACTCAGCTTGGACGAACTCCATGTCTCCATTGCTCTCAGAGTGGGAGCTGACGTATGCATGGGTTTGATCTGTCTTTGTGGCAGGCTCCTCAACTTCACAGGCCTCCATGGTCTTTCTTGCTACCTGAATGCTGGTCGCTTCCAGTGTCATTCGGAGTTGAACCTTATACTCAAGAGGAGCTTGGCCCGCACAAACATCCCCTCCATCTTGGAACTATCTAGATTATCCAGATGTGATGGGAAAAGACCCGACAGTCTCATCTTGTGCCTTTGGTCACGAGGCAGATGCTTTGTTTGAGATGTCACAGTTAGCAACTCCTTTGCTTCTTCTCACATCCTGGATGCTGCGGTCAGGGCACGATCTACAGCTTCTGCAGCCAAGCTGAACAAAATTCTGAAATGCCGCAATCTGTCGATCAACTACATTTTCCATCCTGTGGCATTCGAGATGTTTGGTAGAGGTCAGACCACTAACTGCGAGATTCCTGTGTTCATGGGCAACTCACCTAGTAGAAGTAACTGGTGAGGCTCATGAAGGTGCTTAGCTGTTCCAGTGCATCAGCCTTGGCAAACTAGATACTGAAAGAAGGTGGTGGGGATTCTAGATTCATTAACTAAGTCACATTTGAATAATAATAACAATAACTTACATTATTTACATTTGACGGATATTTGTCCTCATCTTGTTTGTTGTTAACACAACGTTTTGGCTGATATACCATTCAGCCTTCATCAGGTGTCTTGGGGAAATTTCGAACCTGGGTCCTCATTCCTAAGGTATTTTTCAATGTTATTATTATTATTATTATTATTATTCAGGTCACTGCCTGGAATTGAACTTAGAATCTTGGGGTTAGTAGCCCGCACTCTTAACCACTATGCCATATGCCCACGGGCCTGAATGATGATGATGATGATTAAAATAAATAAATAAATAATAACAATAACAACAACAACAATATCGAAAAATACCTTAAGAATGAGAACCTAGGTTCGAAATTTCCCCAAGAACACCTGATGAAGGCTGTGGCGGGTACATCAGCCGAAACATTGTGTTAACAACAAACAAAATGAGGACAAATATCCATCAAATGTAAATGATGTACATAATTCCTCATCTCTTAAATATAGAACAACAATAACTTAGCTGTTGATTAAAGAAAGAGCGATCGATCGAGCAGTTGATTCACATATATATGCATGTAGGTGGCATGAAGATTCTTACATTCACCTTCATATATAAAAATGAACTGAAATGAACAAAATTATACTAGAAATAGCAGCCAAATCACACAAACAAAAGACTACATGATACTACAAGAGTATGTATGCATGCACACACAATTATTGTATGCATTAACCCATTACCTCCCATAATTCTATTAACTGGAATTTTTTTTTATGAAACTTTGATTTCTAGCATAAAACGGCCTTAGAAACACGCTGGAATGATCAAAATAACATTTCAAAATAACATTTTAAATAGAAATAAGTGAGATATTGGGTGAAAAATTAGCAAACCTCATTTGAATATCAGAGAAATATACCTAGTAGATATAGCAAAAAGGTTAGATATGTGTAAATATTGACAGATAATTACGAAATTTGTAATTTTTAAGTGATCTCATATGAGATTGTAGTAACGCTGTGCGCATGTGTAGTCTCACGCATGCGTGGAATTCAACATCCAAGCTTTCCCGCTTTATTCTGTCTCTTTCTTGCTGGCCAGCGATTGAGCATTGACGTGTCTAGCTGTCTTCTCCATCTTTCGAACTGCCGCCAGACAGCTCACATCAACATTCCAACGTCTCAACAACCATGCTCTCAACACAGAAGGCGACTCAGCAACCAAGATTAAAGATGTCTATTTACCACCATAAATAAATATTGTTTGTGTTGATAGTTTGGAGTTCTGCGTTCCGTTTATATTCTAATTTAATATAGGAAAGCAGGTGTACATCTAATGATGTATAACCCACTTTCCTATAAGATCACTGGTAGGTAATGGGTTAAACAGATCAGGTTTCAAGAACAGAAGTTCAATGATCAAACACTTCTCACATTGTTATTTAACTTCATTCACGTTTTACACAGTAAATATCTCTTACCATATCATTGACAATTTTTGCTTTGTAATCTACGCCATATTTTGTTTACAGAATGTGTAAAGATTAATACAGAAAGTATATGCAAAAGAAATGATTAGGTGTTATTTTTTTGCTTTGTCATCTTTGATATTGTCGTATTGATCCTGTCAATTTTAGGTTGCTTAGTAAGTGTGTATATATGTTGGCCATTATTCAGTTTATTCAAGATTTCTTGCCAAGAGAGAAAGTGCCAGTTTCTAACCTAGATCAAAGGCTTCTTCATTGGAATTTCAACATCCAAAGGGTATTTTTGTATGTATGTATGTATATGTGCAGATTCATATGTTTTGTTTTATGTATGTATTCTTATGCATATAGTTGCATGTCTAGACATGCTCATATATACTTAAATGATAAACTTCTGGAAAGTTTTACAAATTTTTACAGTTCTAGTGATGGCTTGGATCTGTAGTCTTTGAATTAGCTTTCTCTTTTCTGGTTTTGAGAAGCCTAATTTCTCAACGTATGTATGCATGCATGTATGTATCTTTATTTTTGTGTGTGCACGCATATGTGTGTGTGTGTTTGTTTTGGAAAAAAAGATGTTTTTAATAAAAAAATAATTATATAAAAAGTTGTTCAAAAAAGCTTATTAACACAAACCTGACAGAAAAGTTTTTGTGTAAGTGAACTGTCTTCAGCTTTTCAAACACTCGTGGTATAAGGTGATCTGTATATGGATGTGGATGTGTGTGTGTGTATACAGATCAGAGAAGAAAGATGTCAGGTTATGAAGATCACATTCAACAAAATGAGATTTTAACAGAGAAAATAGCTTCAGAATTGTTCGAGACTTACAGTATTTAGTTATGACCCTTTACGTTCTGAGTTCAGATCCCTTCACAGTCTAATAAATTCTTATGGTACTCACAAATGAAACAAACAAAAAACAGCACCTACTCAAAGTCAGAAGCTACTTCAGTTCTAAACAACTACTGACATAGCACAAATGTACCCTTCACTAGAGCACTGTTTATATACCTGAGGCAGAGCATAGGCTGTTCAAAAACTTGTATGGAAGAAAAAAAATGAAAGAAAAAGAAGAAAAGCCATTACCTGACTAATTGGTAGACTTTCACATACTACAATGACTAGCACATTACTATTGTATAACAATTCTGCTCCTGCTTATTTTTATAGTGGTTACAACAATTATTACTTCCAAAAACTATTATATGTGTACCACACCCACATAAACCACCTTAGTTCATCTGTCTTACATAATTTCTATAGAGTCTCAATTCTCATACTTGAAACAATTTAGTGTTTCAATCATTGGTGACCAGTTAGATGCAATGAATGCCATATGTGCAGTCAGATCTGGTAGATTGAGGCATGACTTTCAAGTTGAATGTGTGAACTGTACAAGCAAGGCTTTTTAGGTGATACATTAAGATTGCTATGGAAGGGTTCTGCACGGTAGATTTGCTCACCATTCTGGCACTAACAAATTTACATTGATGAGTCTCTTTAACATTCAAACAGGCTGTATCAGACCCGAAATATTCTGCTTGTTTTATGCTCAAACTGGCTAGATCAGGCATCTTACCCCTACCTAACAATGTCAGTCTAAAAATAAACAACCACATCATCAAAATCTCAAAGTTATGAGATAATTCATGATTAATTCAAAACTATGAATAAATGAACATTACATTTGACAGAGTAATCTGTATGCTAAAGGGTTAAAGTTTCTGATCACTTATTAAGCATCATCATTTCAATGTCCACTTTTCCATGCCTGCAGATTTTCTACAGCTTGATACCCTTCCTGTCACCAACTCTCACCTGTTTTCATGCAAGGTAATATTTCCCTTTGGCCAGACATGTTCTTGCAGAATATTAGAAATAAATGACAGTGACAATCATTTTACAACTATCATATGATGTCAAAACAAGGAAACACACACACATTCATGCACACACATGTATGCACGCGTGCACACACACATGATGGGCTTTTTTTCAGTTTCTGTCTACCAAAATCACTCACAAGACACTTGCCCAAGGTGCTACAGAGTATGACTGAACCTGGAACCACGCGGTTGGGAGCAAACGTTTTATCACACATACATACCAGTGTCTAGCCATACCTGCACCTTGTTGGAATAAACTCCCTTTTGCTTTGGTACTATTAAAAAGTGATTGATCATCTCCCAAATGGACAGGAGCTTAATCTCTGCTGCAGTATGTCTGTCCTTCTAGCTGCCACGATTGTTATAAATACAGTGGTCAGCCAAGGGACAGACAAGAAAGGCCTAGGACGCAGACGAGAAAGGTCTACGACATGATAGAAGGTTTTGGCAAACCGCAGAAACCGAGAGAAATGATTGAGCTAAGTTCCACGGTAGACTACTGTCTCAGATAAACTATGCGTGCCCGCACGCACGCACACGCACGCATGCACACACACACACACACACACACATCCATTTCTGACATGTCACTTCCACAGATGTACCCCGTTTCTATTTCTAGCAACTCGTAACAGTTGTCAACATATGCATGTAGTGAAGAATTATGTGTACCAACGACAAATTAAGTCCAGTGAATAAATCATTTTAAATATGAATCGATTCATTCATTTGTTTACTTCAAAGGCATCCACATTCCTATCGCATTTGTTCACCTGATACACATCTAACCACTACAGATGTTTATGTATGTTAAGTATATACATATACATGCCTATTATCCTAAAGTTTAGCTCATTTTATTGTTTCATTTTCAACAGAATGAAGGCCAATTGGTAAACTAGAGTGTAACTTATACACCGAGTTCATCATCCTTTAGCATCTGTATTCCATGTTGGAATGGGTTGGGAAGTTTGAGAGAATCTGACAGGTCAGAGGATTGTGTTGAGCTCCAATGTCTATTTTAGCATGGTTTCTATGGTTTGATGCTTTTCCTAATGCTAATCACTTTACAGTGTGTACTGAATGTTTGTTTTTGTGTCACTGGTACTAGTGAGGTCACCAAGTAGCTTTCAAGACAAGACCCTTTGATTGAGAGGTGTGTAATATTGAGGGAAGCAGCTTATGTCTAGTGTTGAGAGGCAGGAGTATGATAGAGGGATAGGAACAGATGACTTGCTGTAGACAGTTATCCCATTTGGTAAAGGAGAGAAGATGGTGGTAATGAGGTGTTGGGTTGTACCCTCAAGATACAAGATGGTGAATGTGAGAGGGATGGAGAACAGAGTAACAGGTGAGGAGGATAAGGGCAGAACATCAGATAGATTCACAACAATATATTCTTTCATCTTCTTTTACTTGTTTTAGTCTTTTTGACTGCAGCCATGCTGGAGCACTACCTTGAGAGGTTTTTAGTCAAACAAATTGACCTCAGGACTTATTATTTGTAAGACTACTACTTATTCTATTGATCTCTTCTGCTGAACTGCTAAGTTATGGGAACGTAAACACACCAACACCAGTTGACAAACACATAAAGACACACACGCATATGATGGGTTTCTTTCAGTTTCTGTTTACCAAATCTCCTCACAAGGCTTTGGTCAGCCCTAGGCTATAGTAGAAGACACTTGCCCAAGGTGCCATGCAGTGGGACTGAACCTGGAACTATGTGACTGGAAAGCAAGCTTCTTACCACATAGCCACATCTGCAACTATGCAGATCACAAAACAAGAGTTCAAAATATATACAAACCAACAATTTTGAAATATTTTTGTTTTCAACAAATTAGTAGTGTAAAAAAAGGACAATATGAAGTTTTCATTCCTTCAATGCACTAAAGTACTAAATTACTGTGGTTGTCAAAAACTCCATTTTGTTTTTTGTAAACTACAATGATTTGGAAAAATTAACACCATTATTGTATGACTTCAACAGTTGACTTTGATTTTCTAGAAAGGTCTAGCCACAAAAAAGAAAAACAGTATCCAACTCAGGTGGCTACATGCCTCTTATCTTGATAAATCAATTGAAACAGTATCTATATCCCAGATGTTACTCAAAAGTAGTAATTCAAAACTAAATTTCCATTAGATCAGCAATATAAGAATTTACACCAATTCTTCTGACAATCAAACAAATATATATATATTTTTTAGTAAATTTTATTTCATAATTGTAATATAGGGAAAAATAAGTATAAAAACATGGAAACATAATAAACTTTTGTTTTTTGTTTTACCTTTTGCCGTCCTAGATGAATTTAGTCCCATTATTAAAGTAAATATCACTAGAATAAAACTGGTTTATATTTATGTGGATTGATTACCTGAAGATTGCACCAAGCAACCTGAAAGGAGAAAAGAAAAGAGAAAAATCTATTAAAACAAAAAGATTATGAGAGACTTTTTCAGAAACTATATTTTATAAATATACAAACCTTCTTTTCAGGTGCTGAATACTATCTTTCCTTCCCATGTCCCTTTCCCAATTTTCAGAGTTGGCATTGTCAATGTAGGCACATTGAAAGGTAGGTCTAGTGAGATAGTTGAGATGCCTGAACGGAGGCATGTTGATGTATGTTGCATCCAAGAGGTAAGGTGTAGAGGAGCTTCAGCCAAGTTTATCACAGGCAAGACACATAGGTATAAAATCTTCTGAGAAGGTAACAGCGATGGGGTAGGTGGTGCGGGTATATTTCTTGCAGAGAAATAGGTGGATAAGGTAATAAAGGTAGTCAGTGTATGATAGAGTACTTAAGCTCAGGCTAGTCTTGCAGAATAGTATAGCAACAATTATCTCTGCCTATGCCCCACAAGTGGGCCTACCAAATGAACAGAAGGACCACTTTTATGATATTCTTCTGCAGGCTACCTCAAAGACAAATGACAATGATCTCATCTTCATGGCTGGGGATTTTAATGGCAGCCCGGTATCTTCCATGATGCACATGGGGGCCATGGAATTGGTTCCCAAAACGAAGAGAGAACAAGGCTACTGGAGTTCTATGATACAAATAACCTATTGATCTGCAATACCAACTTCAGGAAACCAGCCAGCCACCTGATAACCTACCAATCAGGTGACTGTGCTAGCCAGATCGATTACATTCTCACCAGACAGTGGGATACAAAGACCCTCCCTGGTGAACTGCCCCCGCCATACATGGGTTTATCTCCTGTTATATATCGTATTTTTTGTGAAACACTTTATCTGTCTTCAGACACTTCCATACTGGTTTTATCTGTAAACAATCTCTGTGCTGGATTTCTTCTGAGTCAAGCCTTACTTTTAATATCATATTGCACTCTTCTGACAGTAAGTCCCTGAACAAAAATCAGGCACTTGAACGAGTCTGGAGTCAGTTTATCCAATTTAAATCTCTTGCACTCTCTGTTCACTCTACCTGTATATGTGGTAAAGTTTTCGTCATCACATTTCTCCACGTTCAAACACTTCCAACGTGTGTGGATAATGAACATCTTATATAAAATGTCAATTGTGTCTGTGAAATTTATGTCAGAAACTTTTTAAGGCAATATAAAGTTACAGTATTTCTCATGCTCTATCGTTGCCAGTTTCCTCAGAATTAGATATGTTTTCATTTCGTCCGTCCAGTCTTGGCATTCTTTTTCAAAAATTTGTTCGAATCTTTGGTAATGTGCCTCAAAAGTGATTCCTTCTTCTGAGTCATATTTAAATTCATTTTTTGAATTTGCTACATGCTTTGGTGAAAATGTTTTCCGGTTTTGTTACCAACTTCATTAGTTGTAACATTTGTTGTTGTTCTTTGAGTTGTTGCTACTAATTTTGCAACTCAACTAAATCCACTAACAAGTTTTCCATGATTTTATGGATTTTTCATAAAATGTGTACAACAAAATGCTTGTTACTCCTCTATTGATTTGTTAATTTCTCCACATGTATTTTTTTAAAAAATTCCTCTGCATGAAAAAAATTTTTTTTTTCAACGTCATCCATGTGAATTTGCTTATATTCTCATCACCACTGTTATAATGTGGATCCTCATCCACATGTATGTTATTGTTGGCACTGTAATATTATTGTTGCCACTATTATATTGTGGCAGTGTTCCGTGTCTTATTATCTTTGACTTGTTAATAGCTCTGCAAGATAATGACTGTGAAACGTCTACCTTGAGGGTAACTAAAACTCGACTATACTACGTAACTGACACTCACTTCAACTGAGAACTCCTACAACGACTCTATTACTGACCTCTGTCTGACTTTATAGTGGCTGGTTATACCACTTTGTCACGTGGGAAGGGGTGTACCATTTTCACTACAACATAGAGTATGATGCAGTACAATATATGCATTACTAATAGTATTTAGTGTGTGTAATCACAGTAATATGTACACACACATAACCATAATAACTAACACAAGTCTCACAACTATGGTAATCTATACACATCATACACACAACCATGGTAATATACAACTGTTTAATATGACCATAGTAACATATATAAGCATTACACATAACATGAATCATATGCAAACATTACATAGAAGCATGTCAATATGTACTGACATTATACATAAACAGAATAATATATAAAGGCATTATGCATACACATAGCAACACAGACGTTTCATAAAACCACAACAATGTATATAACAAGTTAACAAAGAAATCTTACATGGTCACTCAACATGCTAGAAATAGTAACCAAATTTCATTAGATCATACCCTACCAATGAGGAAGCCCATATGTGATTGTTCAACCTGCTAGAAATAATTATATTTATCCAAATATCCAAAATGCATCTTAGCATCTTTAGAAAAGGAAGGACATACTAGTGTAGTCCTAAACAGGAGTGGCCGCTAAAAAGTTCCTGGCTTTGGGTAAAAGAAAATACAGGAGGATCAGTTAATCATGATTTTATTCAACATATTTCCCTCTCAGATTTACACACTTATTGTAATGGTCCTTCAGTTTTTCTAAGCCCTGTATAAGAACTTGGAAGGTTAAGCCTCCAGCTAGGCTTTTTGCAATATCCTTAAAACTAGAAACTTTTCAGCACACTCTCGTATGTATATATATGTTTATATATATATATATATATATATATATATATGAGGGGTGCTGAAAAGTTCCTGTCTTTGGGTAAAAAATAAAAAAATACAGGAGGATCAGTTAATTATGATTTTATCCTACATATTTACCTCCTAGATTCACACACTTATTGTAGCAGTACTTCAGTTTTTCTAAGCCTTGTAAAAGAACTTAGAAGGTTGGGCCTCCAGCCAGGCCTTTTGTGGTACCCTTAGAGTCAGGAACTTTTCAGCACCCCTTTGTATGCAATGCAAGAAAAAAAGAAAGGGTCAAAGCTGGTACATCTCATCTTTTGATCATACATTTACTTAGCCAAGATGACCTGGGGCTAACAACAATATAACAACATAACACAATGATTTACTATCTACTTATTAAATCCTACCATGACAGAGCTGAAAAATGCTAAGAGGCCAAAGTACTTTATGAAACATTTTGATCTAATTTCAGAAAATATCTTAAGTAAACCAGCAGCCTATGTTTTTATGTACTAAATACTCACAAAATGCACCATCTTTCCAAGATGAATCACAATGCAAACCTTGTTTAACACAATTGTTAAAAAGTCATGTCTCAATGTTTCTTTATTAAATACTTGACATCAATGTAGAACCTGTTTGTTAGACATTCTAAAAAGATGAGTCAAACAATACTGGGTCTTGTTAATACAAAGGCAGAAATGTTTTATCAGGTGTAGTAGGAAAGGTAAGAATTTTCAAGTGTATATTTCTTTTTGAGAATAAAAGGTTAATACAGAGTGAACTTAACGAAACTTCCTCAAAATTCTTAGTTACTACATATTTCTTTTCTTTTCTTAATCCAGCTTATACAGTACTGAAGCAAACAAATATATTCAACTAAATTAGATTGTCATTAATCTCAAGCTCAAGGTGTACATTCATTAAATTCTCAAACAATTTGCTCTCCTATTGACCTCATTGCATAAATTTTCCCAGTTAAGAATATTTAGTTATTAATAATAATTTTAATGATTAAGGATGTCAGAGTAAGTGTTACTGCAGATATAAATTACATATGAAAGAGAATCATAAATAACTGATGGGAATTAAATCCATTCTGAGTTGATGTCGTTGTGCATTAACCACTGTACTATGAGTATAGCTTGACTATAGGATATTAGTAGGTTATCATATCACAGTGTTTAATGCCTCAAAATATTAATTCAGAGACACAATAGCCTCGGGTAGTTTTCCTACTTGGCTGGTTCCTGTCAACCCTCCTACCCATGCATGCATAGAAGATGGGCATTAAATGATGATGATGATGATATGGGCTCAATTCCTACTGCTTCTTACTTTTGATTCCTTTTTATATCTATCATACTACAGTTTCAGTTTTAATTACAGGTATGTTACATTCACTCATAGATTATATCTCAAACTATTAAATTAAATTTAGATATTCTTATTTATGCACTATTTTCTACTCCCAAACATTGAAATCTCTGCAGATCTTTTACTGACATTGTTTTTTCTCTCATCTATTTGTCTCACTCTGATAGAAAACATTTTTATTACTTTTACAGACTCAGAATCTCTAATTTAATTCCTTTGCATCAATAAAAATATCTTAGTCATATTCCAACCAAAACATTTCCATCACACATGTTTCTTCAGTAAATTCCTTTCATATACCTCTTTCTTTTCCAGATATATATTCTTGCAAAGTGATAGAGACAGACAAAGGAAGGATTAAGAGGAAGTATTGAAAAAGCATAGGGCTGCACCCGAGAATATTATTGCTCACAAGATGACATAGAATAAAAATGCCAGTGCCAAAATTCTAGAAAATATTAAAATGATGGTAATGATAATGAAATTGATGATGATGATGATGTTAGTGGAGATGATATTTGTCAAGTACCTTTTTCTCTACAAATACATTTTCCCTGTACATGTTCTCATGTTCTTCATCACATACTTCCCATTCCTTTGTTTCATTGTGTATTTACTATAATGAATTTTTAAACTTCCTTTAGAATTCTACACAATATACTACAGTTGTTCTATCATTTATAAAATACATTGTATAGAAAAAGTGTCAGTGACTAGCTGGAGGATTGATTTTGAAAATTAATAATTCATGAGATTGGTTGAAAACAAAAGGGTCACCAGATGGTCCAATGCAAGTCTTGAGCTGTCCATTTCAAACTTCAGACATCTTAAAAAAAGAACTGTCTATTTTAAAAAACACACACGCTTTTGTGGAGTGGTTAAATATATTTAGCTAAAATAAGAACAGAAGCATACGTTGACACATACACACATGGCGGTTGGGTAAGGTGGATGGATAGACGAACATTTGAAGCTATTGCTCAAACTACAGCTGTGGTAAAAGACACATGAACAAAGTGCCATGTAGTGGGATTGAACTGAAATCCATACCTGCACCAATATGTATAAGTAAATTCCATTGCTGAACTCTCCAATCCATTAAAAGGTTAACAGTGATTTTAAAATATAAAAATAAACAATGTCATTATTTAGCTTTTCTTCTCCCAAACCATTTGGCAATAATCACTAATTTTTAAAGGAGTTTCCATGCTCAAAAATGCTATGTTGTGTAATTGTGTGTGTACATACATTCATACATACATGCAGGAGAGAGTAAGAGAGGAGGGGTGAGTTGCAAACTAAACATGTTACAGAAAGACAGATTTGAGAAAAATCATTAAAGTGATTAAAACCTTCAGCCATAAATTATCATGAGAATTTTTGGTTAATTTACATTCCATTTATTGATTTAATATTCCAGTTAATGAAATGTCATTATTTCATTTCACTGCTTAATTCTTAATTATTTTCATGATCAACTGAAACCAAAAACTGTGTATTTCTTTAGAAATATGGCCATGGAAGGATTAACTTTACTCAATTCAGCTTTTAGATCTGTATCAGTAAGATGGATAAATTTAGTGCTATGTTAACAAAGGTAACATTGATTTTAAAATATAAGAATATAAGATAAAGCAATTAAGAAGATAAAGCAATTAAGAGTATGAAGACCGGGAAAGCCCCCGGCCCATCAGGAATCACTGCAGAGATGCTCAAAATATCTGGCAGTGTTGGCTATAGCCTAGTCACCCGTATTACGAACCAGGTGATACACGAAGGAGTCATACCCTATGACTGGTGTAGCAGCATCATAGTCAACTGCTACAAAGGTAAAGGGGACGCTTTAGATACAAATAATTACAGAGGCATCAAGCTGTTAGATCAGGTTATGAAAGTTACAGAGAGGGTCATAGCCCAACTAATTAGGGAGCGAATCAATTTAGATGAGATGCAGTTTGGGTTCGTGCCAGGTAAAAGCACTACTGATGCCTTATTTCTAGTGAGACAGTTGCAAGAGAAATACCTAGCCAAGGATAAACCTCTGTACCTGGCTTTCGTTGACATGGAGAAAGCCTTTGACAGGGTCCCCCGATCCCTTATCTGGTGGTCAATGAGGAAACTTGGGATAGAAGAATGGCTAGTGAGAGCTGTGCGAGCCATGTACAGAGATGCGGCCAGTAAGGTGAGGGTTGGAAATGAGTACAGCAATGAATTCCGGGTAGAGGTAGGGGTCCACCAAGGTTCCGTCCTCAGCCCCCTATTATTTACCATAGTCCTCCAGGCAATCACAGAGGAGTTCAAGACAGGTTGCCCCTGGGAGCTCCTCTATGCTGATGACCTTGCCCTAATTGCGGAGTCACTATCAGAACTAGAGGAGAAGTTTCAGGTGTGGAAGCAAGGTCTAGAATTGAAGGGCCTTAGAGTCAACCTAGCTAAAACCAAAATCCTAATAAGTAGGAAGGTAGATAAAACACAAACCCCTTCAGGTAGATGGCCCTGCTCAGTATGTAGAAAAGGAGTAGGTAGTAACTCTATAAGATGTACCCGGTGCAAGCTATGGACACATAAGAGGTGCAGCAACATCAAAGGCAGGTTAACTAGCAAGTTAGTTTTTGTTTGTGGCAGATGTTCAGGTGCAATAAAGACTGCAAACAAACAGGAAACAACTTCTATCTCATTCCAGGGTGAAAAACTAGAGGTAGTCGATAGCTTCCGCTATCTGGGCGACCAAGTTAGTAGTGGGGGTGGGTGCGCTGAAAGTGTAGCTGCTAGAATAAGAATAGCCTGGGCAAAGTTTAGAGAGCTCTTACCCCTGCTGGCGACAAAGGGACTCTCACTCAGAGTAAAAGGCAGACTGTATGACGCATGCGTACGAACAACCATGCTACATGGCAGTGAAACATGGGCTGTAACTGCTGAGGACATACGTAAGCTCGCAAGGAATGAAGCCAGTATGCTCCGTTGGATGTGTAATGTCAATGTGAATACCCGTCAGAGTGTAAGTATCTTGAGAGAAAAGCTGAACATTAGAAGCATCAGTTGTGGCGTGCAAGAGAGACGATTGCGCTGGTATGGACATGTGGTGAGAATGGAGGAGGATAGCTGCGTGAAAAAGTGCCACACCCTAACAGTTGAGGGAACCCGTGGAAGAGGTAGGCCCAGGAAGACCTGGGCTGAGGTGGTGAGGCAAGACCTTCGTACATTGGGCCTCACCGAGGCGATGACTACGGACCGAGACCTTTGGAAATGGGCTGTGCGTGAGAAGACCCGGCAAGCCAAGTAAGATCGTTGCCAGTGCCCCTGGACTGGTTCTTGTGCGGGTGGCACATGAGATGCACCATTTTGAGCGTGGCCGTTGCCAGTACCGCCTGACTGGCTCCTGTAGGATTTTCGAGCGAGATCGTTGCCAGTGCCCCTGGACTGGCTTGTGCGGGTGGCACATAAAAGACACCATTTCGAGCGTGGCCGTTTTCGTGCGGGTGACACGTAAAAGCACCCACTACACTCTCTGAGTGGTTGGCGTTAGGAAGGGCATCCAGCTGTAGAAACTCTGCCAAATCAGACTGGAGCCTGGTGTTGCCATCCGGTTTCACCAGTCCTCAGTCAAATCGTCCAACCCATGCTAGCATGGAAAGCGGACGTTAAACGATGATGATGATGATGATGATGAAGAATAAACAATGTCATTATTTAGTCTTTTTTTTCTCAAACCATGTTGTATCAGATCATTAAGAACGAAATGTTCAATTTTGAACTGAAAGTTTAATTTACTTTATCTCAACAAAAAGCAATGCAGTTAATCAAAGTATGCACCTAAGTTATCAACACAATTTTGCCATTTTATCGGTAGCTAATTTATGCTGGCAGTGAAGAATTCTAGAGAGCGAGAGGTGATGAAATCACGAAAAAATTTCAAATCTTCCCAGATTTGAAATTTTTTCCTTGCAAAAAGTTGTCTAATGCCTGGAAAACATGATAGTCAGTTGTTGCAAGGTCTGGTGTATGTAATTGATAACAGAGTACTTCCAAGTTCAATTCCTGTAACTTGCATAGCGCTCTTTGTGCAACATGTGGTTGAGCAGTCTTGCAAGAGAATTGGCCTGTCTCTCTCGACCAATCTTGGTTGTTTAATTGCAAGTTTAAATATCATGGAATTACTGGTGGTTTGGGGAGGTTATGGCACAGGATAATGTCTGTACATTATGAGAACAATTTATCAACAAACAAACAGTCTATTTGAGTCTAGTCCTCTTAACCCAATCATTTTTAATCTGGGATGCCACAATATTCTGAAATTGTCACTGCAAACTCTCAAAGATGATCAAACAATTTTCTTTAGACATTTTCTTAGTGTTAAAATTTGAGGAACAATTTCTGTTACCATACTCATTTTGAAGGTTATAAAATAAAGAAGGAAGGTGAGTGAGGGCAAATGAAAATCACTGTTCGAACCACTCATCTACTGTATGATATGATATATGTATTGTGTAAACTAAAGCTAATTTGACTATTTTTCAAACTCATTAAAAGTAGGTGTGGTAGATGAGTCGCATAATCAACATTGTTTGCTTAAATATATATCAGGTAAACATTAATACGTTAACTATATCCAGTAATGACAACAGTGATATTAAAGAGGGAAACCAATAAATTGAAAAAACTGGAAGCTCCTTAAACAAATAGATATGATATAAAGTTAATTTTACTCTGATAAGGAAATGAGACAGAAGAGAGGTAGGGTTTAAAATGTGCGTGTGTGTGTGTAGAAAGAGAGAGAGAGAGAAAGACACAAAGAGAGATAGAGTGCATGTAAACATTACTGTATGAGAATGGTTCTTTACAAGCTTTAGTGTTGTTGTAGTTGCTGTTGAGTATTCAAAGTCAAGTGAGATCTAACTATTGACTTATGGGCTCAGAAGAGGTTAATTTAATAGTGGTAAATAAGACATGTACATATCCAACAACAAAACCAAAAGCAAGCATCAGGAGCAAGTCAGATTATGTTGATGAGGAGTTTTAACATACGATCAAAAATTTGGGAAGAGAGAATGGCTGATAAAAATCAATCTCAGTGCTTGACTAGTACTTAATTTATCAATCATAAGTACCTGACAGGTACTTAGTTTATCAACTACAGGTGAAGAATTCAAACAAAGAGCATCACTAAATATTGCATGGCATTTTGCCTAAGAGTTTATTATTAATATTTTCATCACTAATCATCATCACCATATTAACACCTAATTTTCTTTGCTCACATGGTTGGATGGAATTTGTCATGGAAGATTTCTTCCTATAATCAAACGCTCTTGTTATCACTATTCCTAACCAGTTTTCAAGTAAAATAATATTTCCCATGACCAGACGTTTTCATGGAAGATTAGAAATCAAGGGCACTACACACATGATGGTGGTATTCGTTTGTGTTAGCAGTGCAATATTTTCATTTTTAAGTGATAAACTATAGATTTTCTATAGAATTCAGAGCTATAACAGTAAGTGTGTACATTGGGTATGTTTTTCATGACACCAGCACAAGTGAGGTCACAAAGTGTAACTTGAAAGACAAAGAAAGGAAAGGAAGAAGAAACAGCCCCCTCAACTGAGTGGGAGAAGATTTGAGAGAGGAGGAAGTGACCTTATGTCAGATGTTGAAGGCTAAAATATAAGAGGGAGAAACGCAGGTGTCTTGCAATAGAGGAGATACAAGGCTTCCCAACATTGTGAGTGTAGGTGAGAGTAGTTGGAAGGGAGATAAAGATGGTGGTGACAAGGTGCCAGAATGTACACACCTGCACATATTTTACCTTTCTCTAAAATATCACCTCTTGAACCCACATATTAAATTTGTGCCCTTGAGGCAGATTAGAAATTTGTGCCTTTGTACATATTAAAAATTTGTACTCTTGTGTCATATTACAAATTTTGTATCCTCGAACCCATATAAGAATTCAGTTTTAAAATTTTGTGGGGCTATCAATCCCATTGTTAAAGTGAATATTTACAATATTTATATCTATTCTTTGTTTCAGTCAATTCAACAATAATAAGGCAAATAATAAGGCAAATCTAAAATGCTGATTATTTTGTTGTTTTTAAAACAACACCAAACTAAACAGGTTAGAAGTAAATGGAAATTTTAAAATATTTATAAGACGGAGTTTAGTTTAGTGGTTCTCAACTAGAGTCCATATGGCCATTGGGTGGGGGGTGGGGGGATGTCCATATAATATTTTTGTAGTTAAAATCTATCAGCAATATACTTCTACAATACACAAAATATTTTAACAGATTTTTATACAACCCCTAATGACAATTATAAAAATATAATAGGATTTTTTAAACATGGAAAACTTCTATAACGGTCCATCTGCATAAAACTCCGGAATTGAAGGAATCCATAGATAAAAATGGTTGAGGAACATCGGTTTAGTTGATGGCTCTCAGATACTGGGTCATTTGAACTGACCTATACTTATATTTAAAGGCGTTTTTTGTCTCATTTCATTAAACCACCATAAAATTTTCTGTCACATCCCCCCCCCCCCGGAAGTCTGATTAAAATTCATAGCCATAGATCACTGCCATCAATTTCTTCAACAGGTTTACAGTGTAGGGTAATAAATCTCTTGAATTAAATTAAACCAAAGTGGTTTAGATTGATAGATAAGAGTTTACTGCTTTAGTGTCAGGTACTGTTG
The DNA here is from genome assembly GCF_046866305.1 of Octopus bimaculoides. NCBI lineage: Eukaryota > Metazoa > Mollusca > Cephalopoda > Octopoda > Octopodidae > Octopus > Octopus bimaculoides. The sequence goes on from NC_142928.1 coordinate 88,708,505, forward strand.
CTTGATTAGTTAACTAATGTGGATTTATCAGTTAGATAAGAGCTTAATGTTATAAATCTCTCTGGCTGACCATACTTTGACCAGGTTCATCAACATACAACTGAAATTTTCTGTGTCCTGGTAAATGTATTAACAAGCCCAAGCTAACATCCTTAACTTTCATTTAAAAAAAATTTATATAACAATGACAACAACAACAATGATGATCATGATCATGGTGATGATGATGATAGTGGTGGTAACAGTGGTAGGTGGTGGTGGCAGTGGTGATAGAAAGGGAAGAATCAATTATTGGATGAATGATTAATGTTGTAGCTGATTGAACACTGATAATTTTGGAAATATTTGATAATACATAGATGCGTGACTATATGGTAAGAAGTTTGTTTCCCAATCACACGGTTTCAGGATCAGTCCCACTGCATGGCACCTCTTCTACTATAGTTCCAGGACAGCCAAAGCCTTGTGAGTGGATTTGATAAAAGGAAACTGAAAGAAGTCTGTTGTGTATGTGTGCACATGCATTACTATCTCCTTGTCATGACATCATATGATAGTTGTAAATGACTGTCACTGTCATGCAAACAGTGTCCATTGTAAAAACATGTCTGGCCATGAGGAAATATTGCCTTACTTGGAAACAGGTGAGAGTTGGTGATGGAAAGAGCATCCAGCCATAGAAAATTCATCTCAACAAATTCTAGCTGACTTGTGTAAGCATGGAAAAGTTGATAAAAAGAGTAAAGAATGACCATGAGATTGCACTTAGAAAGTTCCCCTCCAAGGCACAAGTCTGGGCAAGGTTGTTTATGGAAGGTCAACAGTCACCCAAGCATACCAGCCTCCTCTCTCCACACCACTGATGTTATCCAAAGGAAAGGCAAAAGCTGATACAGCTTGGCACCAGTGATGTTACAGTTCATTTCTACAGCTGAGTGAACTGGAGCAACATGAAATTAAGTGTCTTGCTCAAGAACACAACACACAACCTGGTCCAGGAGTCAAACTCACTACCACATGATTGTGAGTCCCATGCTCTAGCAACTGAGGCATGCACCTTCACATAAATGTTGATGCTAAAATGCTAACTATATATATATATATATAACTGAAGAGATGGTGGCGTGGGTTTCCGCCTGGCATCCAAAACTTGGAGTTTTATCATGGCTACCAAATAATTGTCACATATTTTTACAGGTAAATTCTTCTATTTACATAATATCGAGGTCTCTTTCTTTCTTTTGTTGTCTTTCCTATCAATATATATATATATATATATCGTATTTCGGGATGGGTATTTATTCATTTTTTTTCCCAATTAAACACACACACACTATATATTCATTCTTCACTTGTTTATTACTGTTCTTATGCTAAAATAAGAACAGTAATAAATGGGTGAAGAACGAATATATAGTGCATGCGTTTATTTGACAACAAAAAAAAAAAAAGACCATCCTGAAATATAACAATATCTGTTTCAATACATGGTTTTACATCAGGGATCTTGCAACACAAAATCCTAAACGTATATATATATATACCCATCAAGCTGAGCAAAATCGCAGTCATGGCAAATACTGGTGTCACACAAAGTGCACCCATGCCAGTGGCACATAAAAGCACCCACTACACTCACAGGGTGGTTGGTGTTAGGAAGGGCATCCAGCCATAGAAAGCCATGCTGAACTGATTCAGACTGGAGTCTGGTACAGCCTTCCAGCTTACCAGCCTTGGTCAAACCGTCCAACCCATACCAGCATGGACAATGGACGTTAATTGATGATGATGATAATATATATATATATATATATATATATACTGTAAAAGACCCAATGAACAAGAACTTGGTATTACAGAGCCATGTGATACAAAAGCAAATTTTATATTCACATAATCAAGCCTATATTTAACAAATTCATTAATGTTATGTGAAATAAACACTATCCTATCAAAGAAATGGCATCATTTTATAAGAAACAATAGCAGTTTATAACAATTTCTTAAATTTATAGCTGATAGAGGAAACCGGTTATTGTTGTGTTTTAAGCCTTTCTTGAGGATATTAACAGAAATGTAGTTTTCATACCAGTATGCTTCAGACCATTTCTATTTTTATGATGCAAACTACCTGTTTTAATCCTTTAGCATTTAAACCAGCCATATCTGGTCCAAGTAGTCAACCTGTTTTATGTTCAAACTGACTAGGTCTGGTCCATCATACCTATGCTAAAATGTCATTTTAAAAATTAACAATTACATGATTGGACTCCTCAAAACTACAAGATAATGCTTGATTAATTCAAAACAATGTGAATAAAGAAGTATTACATTTGAGTAGTGGAGGCACAATGGCCCAGTGGTTAGGGCAGTGGACTCGCGGTCATAGGATCGCGGTTTCGATTCTCAGACCGGGCGTTGTGAGTGTTTATTGAGTGAAAACACCTAAAGCTCCACGAGGTTCCAGCAGGGGATGGTGGTGAATCCTGCTGCACTCTTTCACCACAACTTTCTCTCACTCTTACTTCCTGTTTCTTTTGTGCCTGTAATTCAAAGGGCCAGCCTTGTCACATTGTGTCATGCTGAATATCCCTGTGAACTACGTTAAGGGTACACATGTCTGTGGAGTGCTTAGCCACTTGCACGTTAATTTCATGAGTAGGCTGTTCCGTTGATCAGATCAACTGGAACCCTTGTCGTTGTAAGCGACGGAGTGCCAACAACAACACATTTAAGTAATCTGAAAGTAGTCCAAATGAAAAAAAAAAACAAAAAAAAAAACTTTCATGCTGATTTATGTTCCTTAAACCAACATTGTAATGACAAAAGTTATTTTACTAAATTCTTCATTATTTCCAAAGTTAATTGAAACAAGAGCAGTGTATTTCCACAGAAATATGGAGAAATGCTTATGGCTATATCACATTGAATGCACTGGTTCTTGTCTGATCTCCGAAGTTAAGCAACATTGAGCCTAGTTAGTACTTAGATGAGTGACCACTTGAGAAACCTAGGTGCTGTAAGCATCTCACACTTTTTCAAGGTGGTGCTCCAGCATGGCCACACTCAACTGAATGAAACAAATGAAAGAATAAATATGGTAACAAAATGGTTAAACTGGATGAGAGCTGATTACTTCACTATGCAGTTAGCTGTGTGAAGAGGAATAAGAAGCAGGGCAGACTTGTTAGAAACCAAATAAAAAGATGAAATACTTCTTGACCTAAAATACAAAATCAGACAATGAAAAAAAATATTTATTTATTCATCATAATCCACGTAGCCAAGTAATTTAAATCCTGTGTAAAAGGATGAAGGGCAAAGACCCCCTTCGGTCACGAATGACCATGGGATTGCACCAAGAAAGTTCCCCTCTGAGGCATAAGTCCAGGCAAGTTTGTTTATGGAAGACCAACAGTTGCCCATGCATACCAGTCTCTCCTTGCCATGCCACCAATGTTATCCAAGGGAAAGGCAAAGGTCAATACAGCTTGGCACCAGTGACGTTGCAACTCATTTCTACAGCTGAGTGAACTGAAGCAATGTGAAAATAAAGTGTCTTGCTCAAGAACAAAACATACAGCTTGGTCTGGGAATTGAACTCACTACCTCATGATTGTGAGCCCCACGTTCTAAGCACTGAGCCATGTGCCTTGAATCATGTGTTAACAAAGGGAAACATTCCACAGTTTGGCATTAAACTGGTCGTACTGTCACACCTAAAATTAAACAGAGCCTAATTGACAAGTTTCTGCTTCTGATTTTCAAAAGTCAAATTAATTGATTGAAAGTGTCAAAATATTTAGGTTGTTCCCATTGACATATTCCTATTGTTACATCTTTTGTATCAGTCTGACATGCATACAATCCTCCTGTACCACCTCCCTCTGTCTGTTTTTGTGCACACACACATGCACGAATACACACATATACACGCACACACACACATGCATGATTTTGCTTAGGCATATTGTTAGTAATGATGAGTTATTAGTTCTCAATATGCATTTGAATAAAAGTATTAGGCAACTACAGAGTGTAATATCAATTAATGAATGACAAAGGAACATCAATTACATAACTTCATTAGCTGTGTGTGTGTGTGTATGTGTGTGTGTGTGTGTGTGTGTGTGTGTGCGCGCGCATGTGCGTGTGTCTTTTATCTTTTATCTATTTCAGTCATTAGACTGTGGCCATGCTGGGGCACCACCTTGAAGAATTTTTAGTTGAATAAATCAACACTAGTACTTGTTTTTTTGTTAAGCCCACTACTTATTTTAGCAGTTATTTTCGCTGAGCCACTAAGTTATGGGGATGTAAACACCCCAATACCGGTTGTCAAGCAGTGGTAGGGGGACAGACACAGTCACAAAGACACAATCTTACGATCATGAGTCCAACACCCTTACCACCAAGCCATGTGCCTCCACTCTGTGGTGTTGTAACAGGCTCTAGTCTGATTTTGGCTTGGTGTCTATGGCTGGATGCTTTTCCTAATGCCAACCACTCTAACAGTGTAGTGGGTGCCTTTTATGTGTCACCAGCACTGTCCTCAACTATGATATCACTTGGCTTGACAAGTCTTCTCAAGCACAGCAAATCACCAAATGTCTCAATCACTTGTCATTGGCTCCATCAAACTCAACATCCAAAGATCATGCTTCACCACCTTGCCTCATGTCTTCCTGGGTCTACCTCTTCCACAGGTTCCCTCCACATTTAGATATATATATATATGCATTCCTCTGTCATCCTGTCATCCTCGGCTGTCTCCCAGAACCCATCTAGTGGCCTTGGCCATCCTCTCCCCAACCTTTGGGTAGCGCATTAAGTTTGAGTAATGTTTGCAGGTTGTAGGTACTGTTTTGCTTATGAATTCTTCCAATTGCAAGTTTTCTTTTCAGGTACACGACACTGTTTCCCCCTTTCCCAGGCTACAGGCCCACACCCCCAACACCCATACTGTTAGGATTGGCACTCTCAACGTTGGCACGCTGAAAGGTAGATCTGGTGAAATTGTTGAGATGCTTGCACGGAGACGCGTAGATATGTGCTGCATCCAGGAAGTAAGATGGAGAGGAGGTTCTGCGAGGTTCCTCACAGGCAAAGAACACAGGTACAAGATTTTCTGGGCAGGGAACACTGACGGGGTCGGGGGCGTAGGAATACTTCTAGCGGAGAAATGGGTGGATAAGGTAATCGAGGTCGTTAGAGTAAGTGACAGAGTACTTAAGATTAGACTAGTGCTTCATCATAGATTAGCTACTGTCATCTCAGCCTATGCACCTCAACCGGGGCTACCATATGGTCTGAAAGACCAATTCTATGACACCCTCTTGCAAACTACCTCGTCGACGAGTGACAGGGACCTTCTCTTTGTGGCTGGAGACTTCAATGGTCATGTCGGACGTTGTGCTGGAGGCTTCCATGGCATACATGGAGGCTATGGCTTTGGTTCCCGCAACTAGGAGGGAACCAGACTGCTGGAGTTCTGTGATGCAACCAATCTTATGGTCTGCAATACCAACTTCAGGAAACCTGCCAGTCACCTAGTCACCTACCGCTCCGGCAGACACTCTAGCCAAATCGACTACATCCTCGCCAGAAATAGGGAAAGAGGGCGGCTTATAAATGCCAAAACCTACCCTGGCGAAGAATGTACCCCACAACATAGATTAGTAGTTAGCGACTTTGAGATCAAGGCAAAATGGGTGCCCAGAATTAGACCGGCTTGGAGGAGAAGGGTGTGGAAGCTTAAAGACCCTGCAAATGGACAGAGACTCAGAGACAAGTTACTTGAAGCATTTAACGAAATAGAAGGGGATATAGCATCATACAACGTGGAAGACAGTTGGAGATTTCTGCGGGACAACCTGTTGAAAGCCACCGACCAGATTTGTGGGTGGTGTAAGGTCCCCTCCCGACCCAGAGTAACGTGGTGGTGGACAGGGCTATTAGACAAAAGAAACAGGCTTGGAAGGACTGGAAGAACGGTGGTAGCAGGGAATTGTACCAATGTGCCAGAAGGGAGGCTAGGCGACAGGTTTATTTAGCCAGAGGGGAAGCAGATAAGAAAAGATTTGTCAATGTTCTGCGCCGTGAGGACCAAAGACTCGAGGTATTTCGTGTTGCAAGACAGTGTAGGAGAGAGAATAGTGATGTTGTAGGAGAGAAATGTGTTCGCATGGATGATGGTACGCTTGCATTAAATGAGGATGCAAAGAAAGAGGTCTGGAGATGCCACTACGATAGATTGCTTAATAAAGAGAATGAATGGGAGGAAGAGAGCCTGCCGTATGTCGACCCAATAGAGGGACCAGCTATCCGAGTTGATAGTACCAGGGTAGATAAAGCAATTAAGAGTATGAAGACCGGGAAAGCCCCCGGCCCATCAGGAATCACTGCAGAGATGCTCAAAATATCTGGCAGTGTTGGCTATAGCCTAGTCACCCGTATTACGAACCAGGTGATACACGAAGGAGTCATACCCAATGACTGGTGTAGCAGCATCATAGTCAACTGCTACAAAGGTAAAGGTGACGCTTTAGATACAAATAATTACAGAGGCATCAAGCTGTTAGATCAGGTTATGAAAGTTACAGAGAGGGTCATAGCCCAACTAATTAGGGAGCGAATCAATTTAGATGAGATGCAGTTTGGGTTCGTGCCAGGTAAAAGCACTACTGATGCCTTATTTCTAGTGAGACAGCTGCAGGAGAAATACCTAGCTAAGGATAAACCTCTGTACCTGGCTTTCGTTGACATGGAGAAAGCCTTTGACAGGGTCCCCCGATCCCTTATCTGGTGGTCAATGAGGAAACTTGGGATAGAAGAATGGTTAGTGAGAGCTGTGTGAGCCATGTACAGAGATGCTGCCAGTAAGGTGAGGGTTGGAAATGAGTACAGCAATGAATTCCGGGTAGAGGTAGGGGTCCACCAAGGTTCCGTCCTCAGTCCCCTCATATTTATCATAGTCCTCCAGGCAATCACAGAGGAGTTCAAGACAGGTTGCCCTTGGGAGCTCCTCTATGCTGATGACCTTGCCCTAATTGCGGAGTCACTATCAGAGCTAGAGGAGAAGTTTCAGGTGTGGAAGCAAGATCTAGAATTGAAGGGCCTTAGAGTCAACCTAGCTAAAACCAAAATCCTAATAAGTAGGAAGGTAGATAAAACACAAACCCCTTCAGGTAGATGGCCCTGCTCAGTATGTAGAAAAGGAGTAGGTAGTAACTCTATAAGATGTACCCGGTGCAAGCTATGGACACATAAGAGGTGCAGCAACATCAAAGGCAGGTTAACTAGGAACTTAGTTTTTGTTTGTGGCAGATGTTCAGGTGCAATAAAGACTGTAAACAAACAGGAAACAACTTCTATCTTATTCCAGGGTGAAAAACTAGAGGTAGTCGATAGCTTCCGCTATCTGGGCGACCAAGTTAGTAGTGGGGGTGGGTGCGCTGAAAGTGTAGCTGCTAGAATAAGAATAGCCTGGGCAAAGTTTAGAGAGCTCTTACCCCTGCTGGCGACAAAGGGACTCTCACTCAGAGTAAAAGGCAGACTGTATGATGCATGCGTACGAACAGCCATGCTACATGGCAGTGAAACATGGGCTGTAACTGCTGAGGACATACGTAAGCTCGCAAGGAATGAAGCCAGTATGCTCCGTTGGATGTGTAATGTCAATGTGAATACCCGTCAGAGTGTAAGTATCTTGAGAGAAAAGCTGAACATTAGAAGCATCAGTTGTGGTGTGCAAGAGAAACGATTGCGCTGGTATGGACATGTGGTGAGAATGGATGAGGATAGCTGCCTGAAAAAGTGCCACACCCTAACAGTTGAGGGAACCCGTGGAAAAGGTAGGCCCAGGAAGACCTGGGCTGAGGTGGTGAGGCAAGACCTTCGTACATTGGGCCTCACCGAGGCGATGACTACTGACCGAGACCTTTGGAAATGTGCTGTACGTGAGAAGACCCGGCAAGCCAAGTAAGATCGTTGCCAGTGCCCCTGGACTGGCTCTTGTGCAGGTGGCACATGAGATGCACCATTTTGAGCGTGGCCGTTGCCAGTACCACCTGACTGGCTCCCGTAGGATTTTCGAGTGAGATCGTTGCCAGTGCCCCTGGACTGGCTTGTGCGGGTGGCACATAAAAGACACCATTTCGAGTGTGGCCGTTTTCGTGCGAGTGACACGTAAAAGCACCCACTACACTCTCTGAGTGGTTGGCGTTAGGAAGGGCATCCAGCTGTAGAAACTCTGCCAAATTAGATTGGAGCCTGGTGTTGCCATCCGGTTTCACCAGTCCTCAGTCAAATTGTCCAACCCATGCTAGCATGGAAAGCAGACGTTAAACGATGATGATGATGATATATATACATATATATATATATATATATATATATATATATATATATATATATATATATATATATATATATATATATATATATACATATTTATTTATTTATTTATTTATGTGTTTCAGCCAAGTGGCTGCGGTCATGCTGGTGCACCACCGTGATTTTCACGTTCCTCGCATGGCTCTTCTCCCCCACCTGACATGGTCCAATCAAGAGTTTTGATGGCACATCTGGTGTATAAGAGAATTTGACATAGCTGCCCTAAACTGCGTCTCATTACGAGCCATTGGTTCGTCTGGTACCGTGGAGAGGAAAGTGTCAAGTTTTGTCTTGAAGACCTCCGTATCCATGTCTTGCATGTCTCTCAAATGTTTTGGCAGGGCATTGAAGAGCTGAGGTCCTCTGAAACCGAGGCTGCTGCAGTATCTCGTTCTTATGTGAGATGCAGTGGACGGTACCTTTGGCACCATGCAGTGGCGACCCGTGCGGGCGTTCATGTAGTACTTGATGCCAAAGTTTGGCACCAGTGCTTCCAGTATTTTCCATATGTATATTATTACATATCTCTCCCGCCTGCGCTCCAGGGAGTAGAGACCTAGTGCCTTCAGTCGCTCCCTGTAGTTCATCTGTTGGACTGTGGCGATCTTTTTTGTATAGTGCCGCTGAATTGCCTCGAGTTCTGCTGTCCGCTTAACACTGTGTGGTGACCACAGCTGAGAGCAATAGTCTAGGCGGCTCAGAACAAATGTCTTCCACAGAGTCAACATGACTTTTTGATCCGTTGTACGGAATGTCCTCAGTATCCACCCCGCCAGTTGTCTGCACTTTGCTGTCAACTTGACAATGTGCATGTGAAATGATGCATCACTACACATGTTGATGCCCAGATCTCTTACTGTTTGTGGTTCTTGGATTGCAGTACCTCCAGGCCCTGTGTATGCCAGTTGGGAGGTGCTTGTGGTCTTGTAGTGCAGTACTTGAAATTTTTTTGCATTGAACTGCATATTATTTTGCTCTGCCCACTCATATATTGCATTTAGGTCATTCTGCAGGCTTACAATATCATCAGGATTCTTTATTGCCTGAGATATCTTTGTGTCATCAGCATAGCTAGTGACAGTGGCTCTCCGAGTGACCGTGGGCATGTCCAGAAGGGCCACTATGAACAGTAGTGGCCCCAGAACAGTTCCTTGTGGAACACCGCTCAATATTTGTGTTTCCCTAGATAGTTCTCCATTGGCTGCAACTGTCTGACTTCTACCATTCAGGAAGTCATGCAGCCACTCTCCTAATTTACCAGCTATGCCAAGGTTTTGCAGCTTGTGACACATCAAGCCATGATCAACTTTGTCAAAGGCTTTTGCAAAGTCGAGATATATCACATCAACATTTGAATGGTCAAGTAGCTGCTTCAGGACCCAGTCATAATGCTGCAAGAGCTGCGTGAGGCAGCTTCTACCTGGACGGAAACCATGCTGGGTCTCATTCAGCAAGTCATTTTCTTCTAGGAACGCAATCAATCTCCTTCTGACAATTCGTTCCATGACTTTGCTAATATGTGAAGTCAGAGAGATGGGCCTGTAGTTCCCAGCCTCTGCTCTGCTTCCACCTTTATGGATAGGACATATGGTGCCTTCCTTCAGCTTTTTGGGAAGTTTACCATTTGCAAGGAAACTCTGGAAGAGTATCCGGAGTGGTCCTGCTAGTTCTTGTTTACACGACTTTAAGAGGACAGCTGGGAAACCATCGGGGCCAGTTGCCGAATTTGAGCTCATTTCATTTATGGCAGCTATCACATCTTCCTCTTCAATGTCGATGTAGGTAATGGATGCAGTCTTTTTCTGCTGAGTGCTATTGTCAAAGAAATCAGCTGGGTTCTTTATCTGCATGTGACTCAGAGGAGAAGTGAAGACACTCTTGAATTGTGTACTGAGCACTTCACTTATCCATGTGGGATCTGCAGTCAGTGAGCCATTAGGCAGGAATAGGGGTCCTATCTTATACTGTACCGTAGCAGTCTCCTTTGCAAATCTATAGAAAGCCTTGGTGTCTGTTTTTATGCTTTCTACTGCTCTCTTCTCCTTCTCTGCTCTCTCCTTTTCATGGGAGAGTTTAATTTTGTTTTCTATTTCTAACAGTGTTAGTTTTAATTTAGCCCTTTTCCTATCCTCCAGTTCTCTATTTAACTGGTTTGAGACCTTTGTTCTGTGTCTCATAAGGATTTTCCTGTCTCTAGGAATTCTATTGGCATGTTTGCTGGTCTTTCTATATGGCACGTATTTGGTGCATATGTCTTGTATGGTTGACATAAAATGACTTAGTTTGAGGTCATTGTCTTGTATAGAAAGGTTGTCATGCCAGTTTTGATTTTGAATCTCTCTGCGAATTGATTTCCAGTCCGCCCTGTGGAAATTCAGGTTGGATATTGCTTGAGTCCTCCTGGTGGGGTGGGTGTCAGTGGGTTGTCTAGGACC